>NW_026732332.1:10000-250000 GCF_028476545.2 Physella acuta
GGGTTAGGGGGTGGGCTTACAACCACCACCACCCCATAGACCCCTCATTAAAAATACTGTCATGGTACCACTGTTACTTATTTAAATCTATTTCTGAATCAGTATATATGTATAATTGTACATGTATGTTTAGAACAGTCATCTTAAAACTGACGCTATGTAAACTGAGTTGGTTATCCCCCCCCCCCCCCCCCCCACCTCACCACCTAAAACGGGACAGACTGTAAAAAATTGTGTAGAGCGACATTAATGTCACAGCTAGGCATACGCTGGGTAGTATAATGGGCCTAAAGTGACAGGGCAGTGGTGAATGAAGTTGAACCCCCCCCCCTCCTCCAACCCACCCCGAACAGATCTTTTAAGTACATTAGGGAAAACGCGTAATGAGGTACCAAAGTACTATGCCGCCAGAATCATAGCTGTTGAAACAGGTAAACTCTGTAAATATTTTTTTTGCAATTGCCAGTAAAGAGGCGTGAGATCAGCACCGTGATCTAACCCATACAGTAGTTAATTTAAAAAATGGAATATTAAACCGTAAGACTATTATTCAGAATGTTCCACATATAAGTTTAAGTTTTTTTTTTGGATTGCAAAGCTTGATTTTATACCAACTCTGATTTCAAAAACTTTCATTTTGCTGTAACATTTAAGCATTTATGATGACAATACATTTAATTCTGATTGTAGACAATATATTTTTGTAAAATCAAATAGTTTAATCTACTATATTACATACTAAAGTAATTATTGATCTGTTTTGACATTTACAATTAAATTTGTGGAAATAAACATATTTATATTAGATAGTGATTATTTCCCTATTTCGTTTGTCTTAATATTCTAGGAATCATTATGTCAAATTTTTTTTTACAAGGATTACAAAACAGATTATATATATATATATATATATATATATATATATATATATATATATATATATATATATATATATATATATATATAATGCTGGAAAAAATTCGACCCTCCATGAGACTATCCTGGCTACTAATGTCTCCAGACAACAATTTAAAAAAATCCCTTTTATTAAAGAAAGATAGAAGTTAAATAGCAAAATGAATAAATGAAATAGAAATCGCAAGTGACTATACATTCACGCCTACCTGGGGCCGCCCTTCATCCATTATAGACTCTAAAGACACCATGGAAAAAACGTGACCACAATTAAGAACTAAAAGCGTACAAGTTCATAAAATTACAAAACCCTAATTAGTTCCTGGGTCCGAGTATTTAAAGATGGAACTAAAATTGTCATAGTTAAAGATGGAACTAAAAATGTTAGTTAAAGATGGAACTATAAATGTCATAGTTAAAGATGGAACAAAATTTTTTATAGTTAAAGATGGAACTAAAATTGTTAGTTAAAGATGGAACTAAAATTGTTAGTTAAAGATGGAACTAAAATTGTTAGTTAAAGATGGAACTAAAATTGTTATAGTTAAAGATGGAACTAAAATTGTTAGTTAAAGATGGAACTAAAATTGTCAGTTAAAGATGGAACTAAAATTGTTATAGTTAAAGATGGAACTAAAAATGTTAGTTAAAGATGGAACTAAAATTGTTAGTTAAAGATGGAACTAAAATTGTTAGTTAAAGATGGAACTAAAATTGTTAGTTAAAGATGGAACTAAAAATGTTAGTTAAAGATGGAACTAAAATTGTTAGTTAAAGATGGAACTAAAATTGTTATAGTTAAAAATGGAACTAAAATTGTTAGTTAAAGATGGAACTAAAATTGTTAGTTAAAGATGGAACTAAAATTGTTAGTTAAAGATGGAACTAAAATTGTTATAGTTGGAACTAAAATTGTTATAGTTAAAGATGGAACTAAAGATGTTATAGCTAAAGATGGACCTTAAACATGTCATAGTTAAAAATGGACCTAAAAAATGTCATACTTATAATCTAAAAATAGACGGTTTTCATTTCGATTGCCACTGGCAGACGCAGATCATTTCAGAGCAATAATCAACAAGACGGAAATATAAGACATGACTTCAAATTGTCTAAGTCAAATAGTTGTTTTGACAAAATCAGTCATGAAGAACTTAATATCCATTGACTGATGATGCTTACATAAAGATCATGCTTACACAAAAATGATATCTACACAAATATGACGCTTACACAAAAATGATATTTACACAAATATGATGCTTACACAAAGATGATATTTACACAAATATGATGCTTACACAAAGATGTTGCCAAGTTAAAGTTTAGTTAGGAGAGTAGGCTGAAGTGGGTATAGAGGCGCACGTGTGTTAGATTAAGGTGCCCTAAAATGTGTAAAAGATCTCATAAGCGACCAAAGCTTTAATTAAGGAAAGCAAACTAGTTTTATTTTCTCATTTTCAGTGACTCCTAATTTTTGAAGTGGAGACGACTAAAAATATTTGCTTGAAAACATCAGTACTCGCGTTATCTGCCTTGTGAAAGCAGCCGTCCGTGACCATATTTAACAGATGACAGCAAGTAATTAATCTTGTTACCTCCCCTAAGTTTCAAACCGCTTAAAAACTTTATCTGCCTCCTAAAAGCGTTCAATAGATTGATCGGCTCTACGGTTGTAAACATTTCCGTGAACCACAGCTCACCAGACAGTTAGGATGATCGCGTCTAACTAGTTATCTACCCTTCTGTTATTGAATATAATAATCTATTGAGTGATTTAATTTTGTTATCTCCCCTAAGTTTCGAAACCGTTTAATCAATTTTTAATGACTAACTAAGCATTAAATTAAATTAATTGAAGTAAAAAAGTAGATAGACTTGTGTTTTCATCGAAATGGAACGTATCTTGAAAGTTTGAACTGAATCGCTGCATTAAAATTGGGTAAAAATTAAGTTACAAGACTTGCTACAAACCCATAAACAAACAAACAGACGTTGCAAACTAATTAAAAGCTTGTAACAAAAAGGTTCACAACAGATGTAAATCATTTTGTTGTTTGGTCGGATTTTGCCTCTCCCCCCCCCCCTTTCCGCATTGGGGGTCAGGTGGTGTTGTAGACCCCCCCCCCCCCCTTGCACTCCAATAATTAACTCTTTTATCTCCACTTTCGCTATTGGTCTTGTACTGTAATACGATTTAAAAAATATAAAATATAATAAGATTGGAAATCTGATATTGTTGCTTTGTCTTTAGAAACAAATGTGTCTGGAGATGATTGCATTAGAACTGGGTCAAAACTGATGGACGGCAGCCATGATGGACTCAAGAAAAGCAGATCATTACAATGTCAAATACTTTCTATATTATGCTGGGGAGTTTGATGGTTTGATATACAAGCTGATCATTACAATGTCAAATACTTTCTATATTATGCTGGGGAGTTTGATGGTTTGATATACAAGCTGATCATTACAATGTCAAATACTTTCTATATTATGCTGGGGAGTTTGATGGTTTGATATACAAGCTGATCATTACAATGTCAAATACTTTCTATATTATGCTGGGGAGTTTGATGGTTTGATATACAAGCTGATCATTACAATGTCAAATACTTTCTATATTATGCTGGGGAGTTTGATGGTTTGATATACAAGGTGATCATTACAATGTCAAATACTTTCTACATTATGCTGGGGAGTTTGATGGTTTGATATACAAGGTGATCATTACAATGTCAAATACTTTCTATATTATGCTGGGGAGTTTGATGGTTTGATATACAAGGTGATCATTACAATGTCAAATACTTTCTATATTATGCTGTGGAGTTTGATGGTTTGATATACAAGGTGATCATTACAATGTCAAATACTTTCTATATTATGCTGGGGAGTTTGATGGTTTGATATACAAGCTGATCATTACAATGTCAAATACTTTCTATATTATGCTGGGGAGTTTGATGGTTTGATATACAAGGTGATCATTACAATGTCAAATACTTTCTATATTATGCTGGGGAGTTTGATGGTTTGATATACAAGGTGATCATTACAATGTCAAATACTTTCTATATTATGCTGGGGAGTTTGATGGTTTGATATACAAGGTGATCATTACAATGTCAAATACTTTCTATATTATGCTGGGGAGTTTGATGGTTTGATACACAAGCTGATCATTACAATGTCAAATACTTTCTATATTATGCTGGGGAGTTTGATGGTTTGATATACAAGCTGATCATTACAATGTCAAATACTTTCTATATTATGCTGGGGAGTTTGATGGTTTGATATACAAGGTGATCATTACAATGTCAAATACTTTCTACATTATGCTGGGGAGTTTGATGGTTTGATATACAAGGTGATCATTACAATGTCAAATACTTTCTATATTATGCTGGGGAGTTTGATGGTTTGATATACAAGCTGATCATTACAATGTCAAATACTTTCTATATTATGCTGGGGAGTTTGATGGTTTGATATACAAGGTGATCATTACAATGTCAAATACTTTCTATATTATGCTGGGGAGTTTGATGGTTTGATATACAAGCTGATCATTACAATGTCAAATACTTTCTATATTATGCTGGGGAGTTTGATGGTTTGATATACAAGGTGATCATTACAATGTCAAATACTTTCTATATTATGCTGGGGAGTTTGATGGTTTGATATACAAGCTGATCATTACAATGTCAAATACTTTCTATATTATGCTGGGGAGTTTGATGGTTTGATATACAAGGTGATCATTACAATGTCAAATACTTTCTATATTATGCTGGGGAGTTTGATGGTTTGATATACAACATGTCAACAGGTAAAGCTAAAATATGATCGCACCTACCTGTCTCGTTCATTTTGATCCGTAGCCATGAAAAGACGTAGTTCCTTTTCCATGTCAACAATAGAGCGTTGACATTGTGATGACAAGTGTCATCATCGCCATCTTGGAGCAGATCTGACCTGCCTTGAGGCACCAACAGAACGCTCCCATTAACTGCCAGATCCTCTGTAACATAAGGTCAATATACAGTAGGGCACTATGTTGTCTCTTCCTAAATATTAGTGAAGGTATCCAACAGATACTAAAGTGACCCAAGCTTTTCGTTATAGTTATTAGAATAGTAGTGAATAATTGATTTTTTTTTTACTTTTTAGTGCATTATTACATAAAAACTTGTTATTTAAACGTTTTTTATTTTTTTTAAATTACAAGCTTTTATTTAATTTGCTTTCTCTGTCGTCAGTCGTCAGTCAGTCTAGATCGAAACGCCCGACCGAAATTACGGGCACTTCTGACATATTCGATTCAAAGTTGGTACGTGGGTCAAAACATGAAGACAATGCAATATGACATTAAATTCTACTTAATTGAAGGCCTAATTAATTTTCCATGATTTTTTAAAATTTCTTTCAATATCCACATAACGAGGTGGGGTGGAGTTCAAAATTCCAACATCCATATCAGCAGTTGGGGTTGATGTCTAAACTTCCAAGGTTAGAATCAATATAAGTAATAACAATATCAATGAAATTATTTATACAATCTGTAAAGTTTAAAACAATTAATGTAATGCACATGTTGAGCAGAGTCATAAGGCGGGTGCGGGGCGGGTATGTGGACCGCAACAAGTTACACTATTTGGGGGAAGGGGTTACACCAGGGTAAAAAGTTTAAAACTAAAATAACCAAGCTTTCTCCGCCTCTAGTTCAATAAGCCGATAATACACTTTCAAAATGCCACATCACGACAAAAGTGTGAAAAAAAACCAAAACGGAAATAGCCTGAAAAAAATATGTTTACTTTAATTTTACTCTTTCACTATCCACTACGCATGTTAACAATCTGAATGTTTATCCTAATATATAAAAGACCATGTGCGCACTTCTCTCTCTCTCTATCTCTCTCTCTCTGTCCAGCCCATGCGAATGGCTATCTTTGTTTCTGTCAATGATCTGATCACTGAGTAACTAATTGATATACCAGCACTTCCTGTGTGGATCACCCGACTAATTCAATGATAATAAGCCTATCTTTTCTTTGCTCCGACTCTAAGAATTTTGAATTTATAAATAGAATAACAAAAGGAATTAACGCTTTATCATTGAGTTTCTCGAGAGAAATACACAAGAGAACGGTAGTTATCATTGACTCTGTCATTGATAATGTCATCGAGTCTTACATAGAAAATAGTGTTTGATCGGCTGCATTTGTTGGCAACGTCTTCAGTATGTTCAGCGATATATGGAGGACTTAAAGGTTCGGACTTTTGTTAAAAATAATATGGCGGATGTTATAAATGTATCAACTAAATATTATTAAAAGAAGAAAAATAAAAATAAAGACATATTTGAATGTAAAAACACATTTCTAACTAAAGTCGTGACAAGAACGCAAAAAAAAAAAACCAATGACGTCACATGACACATGTTTAAACTAAGGAAAGAACACAAAACTAATGGCGTCATCTTCCAATTTTAGAATATAAAGAAATGAACTATTTCATTCAAATTTGATTTAGATCCACTTATCAAGACGTACACTATGTAATATATACAATTTACTTTATCTATTTAAAATCTAGATCTAGATCTAGAGCTACGGAAAAACTAGACTTAAGCCCAGTGACGGATTAAGCGGGGGGGGGGGGCAGAGGGCTGCAGTCAGGGGCCCCCAAATTTCCTTTCCGATCATAATAAATTTCCCTTTAAAGCGAAATTGTTTGTTGTTTTTTTTTTGTTGTTGTTTTTTGGGTTTTTTTTTTAAATTAAAAAAACCCAATGTTTTGATATTTGAATCACAAGCTTAATTCAATTTGTGTTCAAAATATCAAAATTTAGTGTAAATACCAGCTGTCATCATCTCCTACCCATACATTGTTAACATAAAGCCGACGCTCGCTAATATAAATAACCCGGACAGCGTTCGCTTATGACAATAAAATGAGTTGATTTTAGAGTTAAAAACACAAACAGCGGTCGAATTCTGACACATAAGTCTATGATTGACGCCTTTTAAAAAACGCATAGCACTTGAAAGTTATTTAGTCAGATAGCGTCAGATCGTGTAGTAACCAAAATTAAAATAATACAAGTGTTGGGTATATAGTCTAGATTCTGAATTAGGTCTTACTCGCAAGCATCAAGTCAAGCAACATTATTGACCAGCCTTAGCAATCAATGAAAAATGGCCTGACCGTCTTTGCTTACCTACTACACTACTAAGAAAGGTATGAAAGATGCTTTACATTTTTGTTATTAGGAGTGAGGTTTCGGATATTCATTTTTTAAGGTACAGGATATCTAGATCTAGTTATCTTTTATTTTAGGTACAGGCACAGGATATCTAGATCTAGATCTAGTTATTTGGATTAAAACTACCTACATTAATTTCTTAGTTGCCCATTAGGGCCTGGTGAGCATAGGGAATATTAGGTAGAGTTCTCATATTTAGTTGTTCTCAGCAAATGAGACATTCTGATCAGTTCTAGATTTATGCTTAACCTCCTTTAGTAGTTTTAAAAATATGAGATTGATCTGTGTTGGGTGTTCTAGGTACCCATCTGTGTTGGGTGTTCTAGGTACCCATCTGTGTTGGGTGTTCTAAGTACCCATCTGTGTTGGGTGTTCTAAGTACCCATCTGTGTTGGGTGTTCTAGGTACCCATCTGTGTTGAGTGTTCTAGGTACCCATCTGTGTTGGGTGTTCTAGGTACCCATCTGTGTTGGGTGTTCTAGGTACCCATCTGTGTTGGGTGTTCTAGGTACCCATCTGTGTTGGGTGTTCTAGGTACCCATCTGTGTTGGGTGTTCTAGGTACCCATCTGTGTTGGGTGTTCTAGGTACCCATCTGTGTTGGGTGTTCTAGGTACCCATCTGTGTTGGGTGTTCTAGGTACCCATCTGTGTTGAGTGTTCTAGGTACCCATCTGTGTTGAGTGTTCTAGGTACCCATCTGTGTTGGGTGTTCTAGGTACCCATCTGTGTTGGGTGTTCTAGGTACCCATCTGTGTTGAGTGTTCTAGGTACCCATCTGTGTTGGGTGTTCTAGGTACCCATCTGTGTTGGGTGTTCTAAGTACCCATCTGTGTTGGGTGTTCTAGGTACCCATCTGTGTTGGGTGTTCTAGGTACCCATCTGTGTTGAGTGTTCTAGGTACCCATCTGTGTTGGGTGTTCTAGGTACCCATCTGTGTTGGGTGTTCTAGGTACCCATCTGTGTTGGGTGTTCTAAGTACCCATCTGTGTTGGGTGTTCTAGGTACCCATCTGTGTTGGGTGTTCTAGGTACCCATCTGTGTTGGGTGTTCTCCGATTTGAGCCTGGGTTCAGAGCTCAGGACTTTTAGGTCAGCAGACGTGCGTTCTACCATCTATTGTGAACTCGTAACTTTAAATTTAAAAAAAAATAAAAATAGGCCACAAACCATTAGGCCTAATTAATTAGCATGTAATTTCTTTGACGACTAAGATATATTTATCTTAAGAATATAAGAAATCATCAACATATGGAACTAAAACTTTAGACAATTGTGGATACGTGTGGGCGGCGTATGGGTGGAGGTGGGGAGGGCTATGTGGACATCACAATCAATGAATCATACTCTGTATTGTTTATAACATAAACAAAGATGCATTAACAATGTAAGCTTAAAAGCAAATACGGAAGTGCCCGTGTTATTTATACCTAACTCAATGGGCAATTATGTCGCGGCAGATCTATGTAGGCCCTATAATACGGTAACCGACATTTAGGCCTAAATTAGGCCTAGACAGAAATATAAGAAATGAATCTGGGGGAGGGGGGAGTGGGTGGTAGCGTTAAGCCTGGAGAGCGAGGGAGGGGGAGGTTAGGCGCGCGTACGTGGTGGTGTCCCGCATGGTCCCCATGTAGAGAATTATATATAGATATAGATATAGATATAGATATAGATATAGATATAGATGTAGATGTAGATGTAGATGTAGATGTAGATGTAGATGTAGATGTAGATGTAGATGTAGATGTAGATGTAGATGTAGATGTAGATGTAGATGTAGATGTAGATGTAGATGTAGATGTAGATGTAGATGTAGATGTAGATGTAGATGTAGATGTAGATGTAGATGTAGATGTAGATGTAGATGTAGATGTAGATGTAGATGTAGATGTAGATGTAGATGTAGATGTAGATGTAGATGTAGATGTAGATGTAGATGTAGATGTAGATGTAGATGTAGATGTAGATGTAGATGTAGATGTAGATGTAGATGTAGATTTAGATATAGATATAGATATAGATATAGATATAGATATAGATATAGATATAGATATAGATATAGATGTGAGCGGCTGGAGTGTATTTTTATTATTTGTAACTTAGAAGGCGAATGTATCGTTTCGTTTCATGTCGTAAATTGTTCGTATTTTTTTAGTTGTGTAGTCCCGTATTATGGCGCCGCTGTCTCACTGTTTATGTCCCTGGTTATAGCTAGTTTATATATATTTCGTTTATATTGTTGTCATTGTTTATAGTAAGTGTCTTTTTATAATATTCTATTGCATGTTTCGTCGTGTTTGGTTTGTTATCCGTGAATTAGGGACTATTTGTTTACGTGTAGCGTGTGAGGTGTGTGGAAGTCGGGTTCCGGCTTGTTCAACTCTAGCTTTTGTGTGTAAAGCTGCGGTGAAGGGAGCAGGCAGTCTCTCTGGTCATCGGGTGAAAAGAATAGCAAATTCGCACCATCCAGCCATATTTATTTTGTGTTTGTGTTCGTCGTAGTCCTGGACGTAGTCCGAAATTGGGTGTTGTGTTTGATGTAAAAAGTTTGTTTCGTTTGGTTCTGTTTTGTGTCAGTTTATATCTATTCTTTTTTTATAACTTTTGGTTCCATGCAATAAATTTTATTAACTGTAAAAGTTTTTGTTTTATTTTAGTAGCTTATTATTTAGACTAAGGTTAGGGTTCAACCACTGTGGGTTCTACCACGGTTGCACTGACCGGACAGATTAGTTAGTTAAGCCTAGAAGGGTAGATTTTTAGGTATCCCCCCCCTAGCAGGGCTTACAAATTGGTAGCACGAGTGGGGTCAGTGCTTTAGTCTAGTTAAATTTTTGTTTTTTTGCTAGGGCTAGGTGTAGCTTAGTTAAATTTTTTGTTTTTGATAGGCCCTTTTTGGAACCATATGTGTTTAGTTTTTGTTTAATGTAGGGATTGTTTGTAGTCTTAACACCCAATTCGGACGAGATGGCGGAGGTGGCACAAACCATCAGCATCGTTCCACCCAGGGAGATCCTCATCCGGAAGTTTCATGGGGACAGCCACGGCTATGAGGTGGAACGATTCATTGACGAGGTCCAGTCTCTCTGGAGGGCCAGAAGAGACGTCTCAGTGGAAGAGAGGAAGGACCTTCTCTGGCAGTACCTGGGGGAAGCTGTGAGAGAAGAACTGAGCTGCAGGGGAGATGACCTGCAACGTGACCCAGAGGCCTCCATCAGGCTCCTCCGAGAAGTCTATGGGGAGAAGAGGAGCGTCTCCCAGCTAATGGCGCAACTCCAAATGGTTGTGCAGGGCCAACACGAGTCGGTGAGGGCCTACTCGCACCGCCTGCACAGGGCCTTCAAGGCCCTTGTGGCCAGACAGGGCACCCTGCAAGTCCCTCAGACGAATGCTGAGTTCCTAAGGGACCAGTTTATGGAAAAGCTGAGCCAGTCCTCAGTCAGACGTCAGTTGCAAGAACAGAACTAGTTTTCAGGGACCCTAAGATCCCCTTCCTGGCCATACGGGATGCGGCCATTCGATGGTCTGGAGACGAGGACCCAGGGACAGAACCTGCCTATGTGGCAGCTCTACATGCCCGCCCCAAGGAAGAACCCACCCTGCCCAGGTCTAAGCTGGAAGACAGGGTGGACAAGCTCGCAGAGCAGCTATCGGCTCTGTTGACTCAGTTGGCACAGAACCCTCAAGTGTCATCTAGCCGAAGGGTACCCCGCCGACGTCCAGAGGCGGAAACAAGAATGTGTTACAATTGTAACCAGCAAGGTCACCTCGCCCGCAATTGTCGAAACTCAAAGAAGCAGGAGGCCGCAGTGATTCAGAGTCTTACTACTGCTGGTGGGCAGAGCCCAAGCTCCACCATTCACAAGCTGGCTGGACAGTGCCCCACCCTGACTGTGTATTTACAAGGTGTACCGGTGACGGCCGTTATAGACAGTGGTTCACAAGTCAGCACGGTCACTGAAACATTTTGTAACAGGAGCCTCAAGAACATTATCCTGAGAACAGACACACCCCTGTCCTTGAGGGCAGCAAATGGGTTGGCCATCCCATACAATGGCTATTTTATTACTGACCTGGAGATCAACAAGGAAGAAATACGCGACAAGGGGTTCCTTGTGATAAAGGATCCAGTGGGTGGCTCATCAGCTCCACCCTGTTTGTTGGGCATGAATGTTCTCCAGGACCTGACCACATTGGCCCACCTGATCAAGCCCCCAGGGGTGACACCGAAGGTATGGCGAGGGGACAAGGTCCTCTGCCCCCGCGAAAGGACTCTGGTGTCTGCCAAGAGTGTACCAACCATTCAGGCGACGAAAGGAGACCCCGGAATGAAGGACGACAAGGTGGTACAGCCATTAGACCAACCTTTTCACCCAGATCCGTCAGTGGTATCAGGCCCAACATCCTGCCTACGCGCCAGCATAACCAGTGTAAAGGTGGACCAATCTGAGGAACTAGAGGCAATGGTTCCACCTAACCCATCCTTAATTAAGGCACCGGGTGGTGGTGCTGGGGGATGCCCCCAGACAGAGTCGAGCAAGAAGGACAAGCAGGTCAAAAAGGCACCTGTAGCTGAACTGGCCATAGGCGATCTGGTCCTTCTGAGACAACCCCCACTAGGCAGACGCAAAATGACAGACCTGGACGACCCGACAGTTTACGTCGTGGTCGAAGTACCTCCGATCACCGGCGGGTGTTACGCCATTAAAAAGAAAGATGGCCCTTCTGGCACCCGCCGGGTGGCCAGCACCCAGATCAGGAGATATGTGCCTCCCCGGGCTCAACCACCCTCCCCAAGGCCGGTCAAAGTGATACCGCCGGCTACTCCAGGCTACAGCCACATAATTTATAAGGTCCAATTGCCGGGGACCAGAGCAGCCGGTAACCCCACAGTACCTGACATACCTCTGCGTAGGTCGGTCAGGGAGCGCAGAGTCCCTAGTAGGCTAGACTTGTGATTGTGCCCTGTGGGCTGATTTTTTTGACAATGTTTTTTTGTAAAATTTATGATCGTGCCCTGTGGGCTGATTTTTTTGCAAGTTCTTTTGCAAAGTTTTGTTTTTTGTAACATGTATGATTATGCCCTGTGGGCTGATTTTCTGGCAAAGATTGTTTTTTTGTAAAATTTATGATTGTGCCCGGTGGGCTGATTTTTTTTGCAAGTTCTTCCTGCAAAGTTTTTTTGTAACATTTATGATTATGCCCTGTGGGCTGTTTTTTTCAAGTTTGTTAGCTTGCGGTGACCGCAAGCTTTAGGGGGCGTGTATGTGAGCGGCTGGAGTGTATTTTTATTATTTGTAACTTAGAAGGCGAATGTATCGTTTCGTTTCATGTCGTAAATTGTTCGTATTTTTTTAGTTGTGTAGTCCCGTATTATGGCGCCGCTGTCTCACTGTTTATGTCCCTGGTTATAGCTAGTTTATATATATTTCGTTTATATTGTTGTCATTGTTTATAGTAAGTGTCTTTTTATAATATTCTATTGCATGTTTCGTCGTGTTTGGTTTGTTATCCGTGAATTAGGGACTATTTGTTTACGTGTAGCGTGTGAGGTGTGTGGAAGTCGGGTTCCGGCTTGTTGAACTCTAGCTTTTGTGTGTAAAGCTGCGGTGAAGGGAGCAGGCAGTCTCTCTGGTCATCGGGTGAAAAGAATAGCAAATTCGCACCATCCAGCCATATTTATTTTGTGTTTGTGTTCGTCGTAGTCCTGGACGTAGTCCGAAATTGGGTGTTGTGTTTGATGTAAAAAGTTTGTTTCGTTTGGTTCTGTTTTGTGTCAGTTTATATCTATTCTTTTTTTATAACTTTTGGTTCCATGCAATAAATTTTATTAACTGTAAAAGTTTTTGTTTTATTTTAGTAGCTTATTATTTAGACTAAGGTTAGGGTTCAACCACTGTGGGTTCTACCACGGTTGCACTGACCGGACAGATTAGTTAGTTAAGCCTAGAAGGGTAGATTTTTAGGTATCCCCCCCCTAGCAGGGCTTACATAGATATAGATATAGATATAGATATAGATATAGATATAGATATAGATAGATATATAGATCATTTGGTTTTAATTTTTCTAGGTATTGGTAGTCTAAGTTATTTTAAATGTGTAGGATTTTTAAGCTATTTAGTTATTTCTTTGCTTTGTCACTAATATTGTTAAACGTGTAGTAAAGCACATTGCGTTTTGACCCATAACTATTTTATAAAATATTTTTCTCAAACAATTAGTTTAACATTAAAATAAATAGGCCTATAATTCACGCCTAACGGGTACCGACGACTGGTGATATTGTAAAGCTTTAAGAGTTGAACTAGATATTACTCACGTAAAGCCTTAAAATAAGAGTTGACATAGATATTACTCACGTAAAGCCTTAAAATAAGAGTTGACATAGATATTACTCACGAAACTGGCAATTAGCGCCGAACCATCCTGTCTGACATTTATCATTTTCTAGACATGATCCGTTAATGTGACATCTGTCAGTGGCACAGTGACACTTGTACTGACACGATGAGCCGAACCAACCCTCTTGACAGGCTGTTGACACTAAACAAAACATGAGATTAGGTAGGGGAGGGTAGGGAAGGGTAGGGAAGGCTAGGGTTAGGGTTAGGGTTAGGGTTAGGGTTAGGGTTAGGGTTAGGGTTAGGGTTAGGGTTAGGGTTAGGGTTAGGGTTAGGGTTAGGGTAGGGTAGGGTAGGGTAGGGTATGTTAGGGTAGGGTAGGGTATGTTAGGGTAGGGTAGGGTATGTTAGGGTAGGGTAGGGTAGGGTATGGTGTGGTGCGGTACGGTACGGTACGGTATGGAACGGTATGGTATGGTATGGTATGGTATGGTATGGTATGGTATGGTATGGTATGGTATGGTATGGTATGGTATGGTATGGTATGGTATGGTATGGTATGGTATGGCATGGCATGGCATGGCATGGCATGGCATGGCATGGCATGGCATGGCATGGCATGGCATGGTATGGTATGGTATGGTATGGTATGGTATGGTATGGTATGGTATGGGTAGGATAGGATAGGGTAGGGTAGGGTAGGGTAGGGTAGGGTAGGGTAAGTTGGGCAGGGTAAGGTAGGTAGGGTAGGGTAGGGTAGGATAGGATAGGGTAGGGTATGGTAGGGTAGGGTAGGGTAGGGTAGGGTAGGGTAGGGTAGGGTAGGGTAGGGAAGGGTAGGGTAGGGTAGGGTAGGGTAGGGTAGGGTAGGGAAGGGTAGGGTAGGGTAGGGTAGGGTAGGGTAGGGTAGGGTATGGTAAGTTGGGCAGGGTAAGGTAGGTAAGGTAGGGTAGGGTTAGGGTTGTGGTTCGGGTCTAGGGTTAGGGTTGTGGTTCGGGTCTAGGGTTCGTGTTGTTTATTGTGACATAATCTGCAAGTAATGTTCCCTCCGTACTCTTCGTCTGCTTCATTGGCTGTTTCGCATATTGCATGGATTTCATTGCCACAGGATCCACAAGAATGTTCTGCACTACAATATTTTTCACAAACTATACATAATATGTTGGCCACACTATTGTCACGCAACTGGTCTGGACGTTCCGCCACGGCAGTAGATGTGTTAGCTGAGGATGTCGCTGTATTAAGTGAGCGGCTGGAGTGTTGTCATTATTTTTTATATGTAACTTAAAAGGCGAATGTATCGTTTCGTTTCATGTTGTGAAATGTTCGTACTTTTTAGTTGTGTAGTCCCGTATTATGGTGCCGCTGTGTAACTGTTTATGTCCCTGTTTACAGCTAGTTTGTATATATTTTTTTTATATTGTTGTCAATGTTTATCTTAAGTGTCTTTTTGTATAGTTCTGTCGTATGTTTCGTGGCGTGTTGTTTGTTATCTGTGACTATTTGTTTACGTGTAGTGTGTGAGGTGTGTGAAAGTCAGTTTCCGGCGTGGTGTTTGATTCACTTTTGGATGTTGTGCAGATGAAGTGAGGAAGTCAGATCTTGGACCATCCGAGGCATCAAAGTCAGGGAACGCCATCAAACTGTTGCATTTAGTGAATCTAATTCTTGTAAGCCTGGACGGTAGTCTGAAATTGTGTGTTTTGTTCCGTTAAAGTCTGTTTTGTTTAGTCGTGTTTTAAGTTTTGTTTTGTGTATGTAGTTTTTTTATTTTTTATTTTTTACTTTCTCGTATATACGAAGTATAGAGAAAGTATTGTAATCGTGCACAAAAATCACTTGAAATTTTAACAATTTTCACCGTATTACACCTCAGTCCTTCATCACATTCGAAGTATGGAGAACTTATTTTAATCGGGCAAAAATTATCAATCCAGATTTATCAAAATTAAGAGGTTTTATGCGTAATCCAGTCTGAAAAACTGGGCTTTGCAATTCTGTCCGTATGTCTGTGTGTCTGTGTGTGTGTCTGTCTGTCCGTGTGTAAACACGATAACTTGAGTACCGTCATAGCTAGGTTGATGAAATTTCATATATAAGTATTTTATCAAAATCGTAGATCCGTATCAACTTTTGAGCGATTTCCGATAACCGGAAGTGGTACTTTTTCTACTTTGAATTTTTCAAAAGCCTATAACTTGAGTACTATTTCAGATAGATAAATGAAATTTCACATGTAAGTAAAAGATCTAATTCTCTACCTTCTGTTAAATTTTGAGTAATTTCCATTGACCGGAAGTAGTAATTTACGCTACTTCCGATTTCTCAAAAAACTAATGTAAATTTTTAAAGTACTAATAATATTGCGCACTATTATGCACTTTTTTATTTGACGTTCATTTGGTGTGCAATTCTTTTGTCTACGAGATTTTATTCTATTTTTAAAACTTTAAGTATTTAAAATGGATTAAAAATCATGTCTATAGCCTGAGTTCCCATCCCCTGTTGTTTTATATAAGAATATTCGAGAAAGTTTAGGGGAGATCACTCCCGGTTTATTTCATTTTTATTATCGGTTCCATTTGTTTAATAAATTTAATAAATTGTTACAGTTTTTTTTTTGTTTTTATTTAGACTAAGGTTAAGGATAAGATTTTTTATTTAGACTAAGGTTAAGGATAAGATCTTTTATTCAGACTAAGGTTAAGGATAAGATCTTTTATTCAGACTAAGGTTAAGGATAAGATTTTTTTATTTGGACTAAGGTTAAGGATAAGATTTAACCACCGTGGGTTTCACCACGGTTGCACTGACCAGATTAGTTAGATAAGCCTAGAAGGTTAGTAGAATAGTTAGCCCCCCTAGCAGGGCTTACAAATATGGAAACCCCCATTTCTTGTTAATGTTCTCAAGATCTTCCTCAGTAACTAAATTATCGAGAACCTCTCTTGGTAGGTTTGAAGTGTTAAGTGTACAAAAAAAAAAAGGCTTCGTATGGCGATTGTTGGATTCCTTGGTGAAAAGAACGATTTTTCATAAATTGAATAAATTTGAGACTCTTAGCCCAATGAGCTGATTCATTTGTCTGCATCAATGTCATCATCATATTTTGAAAATCTAGGTTGGCACGTTCTTCTGAACCTTGGCTTTGGCTATGCCTTGGTTTTCCCTGAACTAGTTTAATTTCAGGCCACATTTCCTTTAGTTTAGAAATTAATATTGGCAGCCATCTGGTATGTCTGTCTCTTGGTCTTACGGCCCTTTTGGTCCATGTCGCATTGCATATACAAACAATACGTAACTCACAATGTAAGTGCACCTAGAATATTGAAAATGCGATCTCAACTTAGTCTAGATAGGACATTGGCCGCACTTCGGGCTTTGACCGTAATATATATATATATATATATATATATATATATATATATATATATATATATATATATACATGGGTCCATGACAAATAATCTCAGGACAAATGATCAACCTATCTGTAACGGTACTGAATATATCGTGTTCACAGACACACATCCACACACGAACACAGACATACGGACAGAGTTGCGAAACTATGTTTTCCGACTCAAGGAGTGTACGATTACAATACTTCCTTTATACTTCGTATACGAGAAAGTAAAAATGAACGGCCCATAGGGCAGATGTGGTATATTTTGTTTATATATATATATATATATATATATATATATATATATATATATATATATATATATATATATATATATATATATATATATATATATATATATATATATATATATATATATATATATATATCAGTAGCGTACGCAGGGGGGGAGCAGGGGGAGCGGCCGCTCCCCCTCTGGCGATTTTCAGCAAAGTGGCGCCTTTTTTGAAACAATGATATTTGTTAAAAAAAATTTTGGTCGGCACATCTATGTAAATCACAAGATTTCTTTTCATGCAGCAATTAAGCATTATTGTACTAGTTTAGTAGTGTCTACGTTTGCAACACGTAATAACAGCTGCATCAGTTTGCCATTCTAAAAATAACCATTACGATGCATTGCAATTTTAAAAAACCTCTACGGTAGTACCACTTGGCAAGAGGGGTGTTAAGTTTAAGGCAACTGTATAATGTATTTGCTTACGAATAATTGAATTAGAAAATGTTATACATAAAACTTCACACATAATTACTTTATATATACAGTTTGAATCGTGTGATTAATTAAAAAAATTACAATACAGAAACAAGTACAACTGATGTGGCACCTCTATTCAAATTTACTTATGAGCAAACTGCGTAGTGGTGGGGAAATTTTGACGTTATCACGATGAAGTAGTATTCTTACAGTTTGGGCGATAGTGATTACGATTACAAATTATATGAAACTGTTACAACCCCCCTCCCCCATGGACCCCTCTGTAAAAAAAAATATTTTCATAATACCACTGCTACTTATTTAATCTATTTCTGTAATATATATCTGTGTAATATAATATTTTTGTAATATATGTGTATGTTTAGAACAGTCATCTAAAAACTGACGCTATGTTCACTCTGAGTTAGTTATCTCCCCCCCCCTCACCACCACAATCGTGTAGAGCGACATTAATGTCACACCAAGATATAAACTGGGTTGGATAATTGACCTAAAGTGAAACAGACAGTGGTGAATGAAGTTGAACCCCCCCCCCCCCCCCCCCCCCCCCCCACCCCCCAACCCACCCCGAACTGATCTGTTAAGTACATGTAAAAAAAACGGGTAATGATGTACCAAAGTACAGAAAATTAGCTTTTTAAACGTAAAACTCTGTGAATATTGTTTTTGCAATTACCAGTAAAAAGGTGTGTGAGCAATACAGTGATCTAACCCATACCTATCACTATGTTAAAAAATGATCTTTAAGGAACACAAAGAAGCAGTAGTTCATTAAAATAAATGATCTGAACTAAAAGACCAATAATTAGTTAAACGTAGGCTGTTATTCCAAATGTTTTTCTGTTACTTCAAAAAGCGTGGTTTTATACCAACTCTGATTTTAAAACCTTGCATTATGCTGTAATACTTTAGCATTTATGATGACGATATATTTAATTCTGATTATAGACAAAAATATTTTGTAAACACAAATAGTGTTAAACAATTTCATTATAATCTAAAGTAATTATTTATTTGTTTTGACATTTATAATTAAATGTGTAGATATATACATATTTATATTAAGAGAGTGATTATTTCCCCTATTTCGCTTGTCTTAAATAATTTCCCAGGAATTATTATGTAAGAAATTTGTTTCACAAGAATTTCAAAACAGATTTTGTTACGTTCATTGTTTTTGGTTGTAGTGTGTGTAATTTTTTTTTTGTTTAGATTGATACAATTTTTGTTTTGTCGGCCTACATTGTGTGTTTTTTCTTATTTCTTCAGAGAGCTACATTCAATTTATTTTACATCATAGCGAAGTAATGACACACAGCTAGTAATTATATATGCAGGTTATTAAACATCAATTTTGTGTTCGAAAAAAATGTAAAAAAAAATTCTTTATATATATATATATATATATATATATATATATATATATATATATATATATATATATATATATATATATATATATATATATATAAAATACACGTATATAGAACGTGTTAAAAAATTTGGCGCCTTTTTTTGCTCTTTTCGCTCCCCCTACAACGAAAACCTGGATACGCCTCTGATATATATATATATATCGATGGCCTCGGTCGCAAACCGTCTTTACTCTAAAAAAAAAATTCGATTTTCTTTTTTTTTACATATTTCAAAAGCCAGTATGATTCCCTATGCCTGAAAATATAAAAATCTGTAGAATGATTATCGAGATATAATCATTTGAACAAACCTCCTATTATTTCAAGCGCTAAAAATCTCGGCGCAAAACGAATATATTATTAGTACACTTTTGATCGGAAACGCAGTCGCACACCGCAATCACACAATTTTACACCACAGCAGTCACAGTACTTATAGCCGTTATAGGTCAGTAGCGTAGCGGGGGGGGGGGGGACATATGTCACCGGGCGCCGACCTTAGGGGGCGCCAAAATGGGTTGGAAAAATAAAATGAAAGGTTGAGTGGGGTGCAAATCGAAATCTCGAGGGGGTTGGTGCAAATCGAAAGTTTGAGATGGGGGGGGGGGGGGGGGCGTGCAAATCGAAAAGTTTGTCCCCGGGCGCCGGGAAGGGTCGCTACGCCTCTGTTATATGTAAGGATATTTGACTAATTATGTTCAGCTATTCTATTGCATTTTATCATTTTAAAGAATAATAAACAAATAGTATTTGTTTAATATAGCCTATTTCCAGATTTCCAATGACCAAACTGATTTGTTAACAATTTTTAGGCTAACACAATGCTTTGAAACTAGATCTTAATTCTAGAATTTAGAATCTAAATATCAATCAAAACAATATTATTCGAATTATATTTCCACTAGATTGTGCAATAAATTTAATTATTTTTAATTCACTACTAGCTTTAGATTGAGGGTTTATCTACGTGTTAAGAAATGTTTTTATAGTAGGTTACAAAATGTTTGCCGTACATGTACATGGTTAGTTGTCTTTAATAAATGCTTTTATGATTAATTTTTCAACACGCCAGCCTCTCTCAATAGACCAGCCTCTCAACATACCAGCCTCTCTCAACTATATATATATATATATATATGACAACGTAAAAACTTACTAGTACTTTTTAAGCCTTTGATTTAATTTCATAATGCTCTTACATCGAAGCGAAATTTCCGATCTCTCGAATTCGTATTACGCATGGAAATTTTAGATTTGATTTTCTTTTCAACAGGTCAAATGCTAGATACAGTTTGAATTTATAAACATTAGAAAACTACCGGCACAAAGAGATAAGGCTGTCGGCCTTGATTACTTGATTCTCTTTTCAGTCTTGAGATTTCCTCAAGAAAACTGAAGGTAAGAACTAAGAATCAGCTAATAAATCAACTGCGTGCTAATCTATTAACAGTTTAGGGGTCATCCATAAATGACGTCACGCTTTTAAAAACGATTTTTACCCCCCCCCCTCCGTCACACGTCGTCACAAAAAGCCAGACCCCCCCCCCCCTAAAATGACGTCACACCTCAGGCTCAAAATTGCAGTTGAATTTTTTTTAAAACATCGATATTTTTCTAAAATCTTGTCAGAACTCTGTCAAAATAGAGTATTTTAATAAATTCCTATTACAATTTATTAAAACAGTTTTCTAAAACGAGAAATAACGTCTAAAATTCGTTTTCTAACATTGCTTTTTTATAATGCAAAAGTTTGACGTCGCACCATCTGAACCCCCCCCCCCCCCCCACCCCCCTCCCCCTCATCACACACCGTCACAAAATTACGGACCCCCTCCCCCCTATGAGCGTGACGTCATTTATGGACGACCCCTTATCTGCTTCATATCTTAACATTGGATTATATGTTTATTTAATTTATTAACTTGCCAAATATGACCGTAAGGGGAAATAAAAAGGAAAAAGAACATTTACTATTTATAATTTGAAATAACAAGAATAAAAAGAATTGAATTTTAGTTTCTTCAAAGTGTGATAGAATAAGACCAAAGTCCTGTTACCAAACATTTTATCAATAGTCTTATTGTTCAAGTGTTATTTATAGAATTAAAACATTCTACCATTGTATTACTAACCAGGCTATAGGCAGAGGAAATATAATCGGCGGATTGACATTCTTTTGACAATGGAAGCTTTTACGCTTAAATTCCTCTTTTGCCTGCATTAAAATTGTGACAGCTGCTTTATTAGAAGTAAATTAGGCTCGATTAATATAGAACAGTGTATTAGTCTCCAACATACACGTAGTTACACGAGCAGATATATGTGACATGTGCCAAGCAGAGTTTCTTCCAGGCATCTCTTAGGGGGGAGGGCTTCCCCCCCCCCCCCCAAGGAAGAACGACTACCGCCCCCCCCCCCCCGAACGAAATGAAATTTGTATAGAAAATATATACTTTTAACAGTGTCCGCCCCCCCCCCCCCCCCGAAAACTTCAAGTGCCCCCCGGAGAAAAAAGTCTGGAACAAACACTGGTAGCAAGTAAGTTCGGGCTCGAGTTTGTAGGGCGTTTCTGAGGCGTATCGACCCATTCCGGCACCCGAGGCGAACTATCAATGTTGCGCCCTCCTATAAAAACTTTGTTATTTACATTAGCCCCCCCCCCCTCTCCCCGAGTGCAATGCAGGGTATGTCTATAAAGCCAAGTAGCATTTTCTTACATTCGACTGTGCATAATGCAGTAATACTACTCGGAACAAATTTGGCACCCCCTTTAATCGTGGCTCCCAGCGGCTGCCCCACCCGCCCTCCCCTTAGCTAAGTTAGCTACGCCTCTAGATCGACTCTGTCATTTCAAGTCGGGGATAGTAAAGACCACGTTATCCCAATAAATGTTAAGCTCCAATCACGTTATCCCAATAAATGTTAAGCTCCAATCACGTTATCCCAATAAATGTTAAGCTCCAATCACGGTATCCCAATAAATGTTAAGCTCCAATCACGGTATCCCAATATATGCTAAGCTCCCATAAATTGCGCTCTGTTGTAATCACTATCTGGTTTTCATGTCTAGACCTTTGGTATCCTAATATATAATGGCCCATGTGCGCACTTTATGTTAGAGCCTAACCCTAACCCTTTGGTATTATGTTAGAGCCTAACCCTAACCCTTTGGTATTATGTTAGAGCCTAACCCTAACCCTTTGGTATTATGTTAGAGCCTAACCCTAACCCTTTGGTATTATGTTAGAGCCTAACCCTTTGGTATTATGTTAGAGCCTAACCCTTTGGTATTATGTTAGAGCCTAACCCTAACCCTTTGGTATTATGTTAGAGCCTAACCCTAACCCTTTGGTATTATGTTAGAGCCTAACCCTAACCCTTTGGTATTATGTTAGAGCCTAACCCTAACCCTTTGGTATTATGTTAGAGCCTAACCCTAACCCTTTGGTATTATGTTAGAGCCTAACCCTAACCCTTTGGTATTATGTTAGAGCCTAACCCTTTGGTATTATGTTAGAGCCTAACCCTAACCCTTTGGTATTATGTTAGAGCCTAACCCTAACCCTTTGGTATTATGTTAGAGCCTAACCCTAACCCTTTGGTATTATGTTAGAGCCTAACCCTAACCCTTTGGTATTATGTTAGAGCCTAACCCTTTGGTATTATGTTAGAGCCTAACCCTAACCCTTTGGTATTATGTTAGAGCCTAACCCTAACCCTTTGGTATTATGTTAGAGCCTAACCCTAACCCTTTGGTATTATGTTAGAGCCTAACCCTAACCCTTTGGTATTATGTTAGAGCCTAACCCTAACCCTTTGGTATTATGTTAGAGCCTAACCCTAACCCTTTGGTATTATGTTAGAGCCTAACCCTTTGGTATTATGTTAGAGCCTAACCCTTTGGTATTATGTTAGAGCCTAACCCTAACCCTTTGGTATTATGTTAGAGCCTAACCCTAACCCTTTGGTATTATGTTAGAGCCTAACCCTAACCCTTTGGTATTATGTTAGAGCCTAACCCTAACCCTTTGGTATTATGTTAGAGCCTAACCCTAACCCTTTGGTATTATGTTAGAGCCTAACCCTAACCCTTTGGTATTATGTTAGAGCCTAACCCTAACCCTTTGGTATTATGTTAGAGCCTAACCCTAACCCTTTGGTATTATGTTATAGCCGTAGCGGTGTTTGTTCCAACCCTATGGACGCTGCCAGACATAACAGGAATCCGCTTGTGTGTCAGCAGTGGCCTTAACGCACATAGATAGCACAAAGTAGGGCAGTTGGGTGCTCAGTTGCGTGGGGTGGGAGCAATAATATCACTGGAAGAGAGTTGGAACGAATATGTTTATTTGATAGAGCTAAATTATATGGTTTGTATTATGTGGTGTAGCTGACCTACCAATTACTGAAGGGAAACTGGATCGTCTAGATATATAGTAAACATGAACACATATCCTGAGCCAAGTGTTAGATGGTTGTTCTAGTGGTTCAAATCTTATTAGCTACACTTGACTGCATTCGGGAGGTCCAGTTATAACAAAGTGAAATACCTTTGTTAAAATATATCATTAAAACTTGATCTAATTACCTTGACAAAAGCAGAAACACAAGCTCATCACAAAATACACAGGCCGTACACACTCCGCCATTGTCAGTGTTATCCTAGAGTCACGCCCAGCGCTAACCTCTACACTCGCGTAAGTGGCCGCTCACGCTATGGTTTCAAGTGGATTTGAAGGAGCATTGCTCATGTACAAGATCATGGATTTGGATTCAAGCCTAACTGCACATGTATAATGAGCAATATAAGAGCTGACAGATTATGATTAGACCCTAACCACAACACGAACCCTATACCCGAACCACAATCCTAGACCCGAACCACAACCCTAACCCTAAATCCGAACCACAACACGAACCCTCAACCCGAACCACAACACGAACCCTTGACCCGAACCACAACCCTAACCCTAGACCCGAACCACAACACGAACCCTTGACCCGAACCACAACACGAACCCTCAACCCGAACCACAACACTAACCCTTGACCCGAACCACAACCCTAACCCTAAATCCGAACCACAACCCTAGACCCGAACCACAACACGAACCCTTGACCCGAACCACAACCCTAGACCCGAACCACAACACGAACCCTCAACCCGAACCACAACCCGAACCCTTGACCCGAACCACAAGACGAGCCATTTAGTCAGAAATATTAATTCCATCTCGGTCAATTAGAGATTGAGATACTGATAGGATATTGATAAGGGTTTGGGATAGGGCTAGACATGGTGACTGAATATTAAGATGGATAGGATTAGGTATTGTATGCACTCTAATCTTTTGGGAGCTAATTAGTTAACTATTGGGTACCGGTATATCGGTAGAAATCACACACACACACACACACACACACACACACACACACACACACACACACACACACAATCCTTAACCCCCGACGATAGCGCCCCAACTTTTGAAACCCCACATCTGAACGCCCCGTATCTGAACGCCCCGCATCTGAACGCCCCACATTTAAACGCCCCGCATCTGAACGCGGCACATTTAAACGCCCCACATTTAAACGCCCCACATTTAAACGCCCCGCATCTGAACGCGGCACATTTAAACGCCCCGCATCTGAACGCGGCACATTTAAACGCCCCGTATCTGAACGCGGCACATTTAAACGCCCCGCATCTGAACGCGGCACATTTAAACGCCCCGTATCTGAACGCGGCACATTTAAACGCCCCGTATCTGAACGCGGCACATTTAAACGCCCCGTATCTGAACGCGGCACATTTAAACGCCCCGTATCTGAACGCCCCACATCTGAACGCCCCACATCTGAACGCCCCACATCTGAACGCCCCGTATCTGAACGCCCCGTATCTGAACGCCCCACATCTGAACGCCCCGCATCCGAATGATCTACATTTATAATACACGAGCTGACCCGCGGCGTATCATACGCCGCTTTTTAGTTGTTTTATTTTCTGCTTTTCAGTAATTCATAATTTGTGAATTTGACAGTACCAATGTTGCCACTGAAAATATTTGCTTTAAAACATTATCAGTAGGTCGTTAAGGACGATAATCAACCCCTACCATCCTTTCACCCAACCCCCCCCCCCCCCCCCCCCCGTGAAAGCAGCATCCTTTTAGTTACCTCCCCTAAGTTTAAAATAGTTTCAAACTAAATTTTCTGCCCACTAAACCCAGCTCTACGATTGTAAACATTTAGCGTGAACCACAGCTCACCAGACCACGTGGGGGTGGGGGTGGTAGGGATATGCTTAGAGAGGAAGAGAGGGGGCTGCTTACAATTAGTGTTTTCTATGGTATCCATGAAGAGAATAATATATATAGATACTTACGTTAATTACATTGTCTACTAGAATGGATGACGTCATATCTTTGTTTATCACGAACAAATCCTATCTGTACTCTCAAGTGATGCTTTTAAACACGTCAGATTACTAAAAATAGACTATTCCAAGAAAACCATCACAGGAAAACGACAAGCGGACCATACTTGAAATTTGAACTTTATCAAGATTTCATCTTGCAAAGTTTCACTTCCCTTTTAAACGATGAAGTTTATTTTTGTCATCCATTATCTAACTCCAAACTCTAACCCTAGCTTTTAGACTTAAACCAGTGGGGGAATATTCAATGTTATACAGACTAAGATATAGTTGAAAGTAGGGGCCAATTCAGCTTTTGCGTTTGTTACATATTTAACACTCGATATCCTTGCTAGGGTTAGGCTTAGTAACCGAGGCGTATACAGGTTTTCGGGTTAGGGGGAGCGGCGAGTCGAGAAAAAGGCGCCATATATATATATATATATATATATATATATATATATATATATATATATATATATATATATATATATATATATATATATATATATATATATATATATATATATATACTAGCTGTATGACATTGCTTGGATCAGGTGGAAAGCACTTTTAAATATTACTCTGTAAAAACAAAAGCAGCCAAAAACAAGAAACACAACACAATCTCTTTTGTAGTCCATATAAAAATATTGAGATAATGGAATATTAATTAAGACAAGCGAATGATAGTAGGGGAAATAACTACTCTCTATCAGTGGCGTAGCGAGGTCGGGTGTCACCCGGTGCGGCACTTAATGGTGTCACCCCCCCCCCCCCCCAGAGGCATAGAGACCCTTCCCAGGGACAAACTTTCAAATTTTCGATTTGCACCCCCCCTCAAACTTTCGATTTGCACCCCCCCCCCCTCAAGTTTTCGATTTGCACCCCCCCTCAAACTTTCGATTTGCACCCCTCCCTCGAGTTTTTCTCTATATATTTTGCTATTTTTTGCCTTGGTGTCACCCCCCTAAATGGTGTCACCCGGTGCGGTCCGCACCCCCCGCCCCCCCCCCCCCCTCGCTACGCCCCTGCTCTCTATATATGGATAAGTATAGTTCTACACATTTATTTGCAAATGTCGCATTACTGTAATATTTAACATATAGCTTATTGCTATTCGTTTTTACAAAAAATAAAATTTACAATAGAATTAGATCTAAATATATTTTCATCTTAAATGCTTAAACATCACAGCAAAAAGAAAGTTAATGAAAGCGGAGTTAGTACAAAACCGCCCTTTTGAACAGTGTGGAAAACTAAATCTAATAGGTGTAACATTCTGAATAATAGTAATAGACACACATTATATTTAATGTCAACTAAATTGTTGGTCTTGCATTTCTCATCTTTACATTATTTGAAGTAGCTACAGCTTTTTGTGTTCTGTAAAGATTAATTGTTAACATAATAATATTCTTAGTTATTCTTAATTTGAAGTTTGCTTATTCATCTTTCGGAAGCAGTTTTACTCTTATCCACAGTGTTTTTCTATTGTTTTAACTAAATTTACCCGAGGTATTTTAACCATATGTTCGTTTAGTACATCTGTACGTGCTGATCATCTTGATTAATGTTCTTGACCTGGTGTGAGAATGTGCTGACAAGCAAGCGACCTGCATATTCCCTTCCTGCTAGCAGGCCTATTTACATATTTAAAAAATAAGCAAAATCGTATTCTACGGGGCACACTTTAGGTAAACAATTACACAGCGTTCCTAGACTGATTTAAAAAGCCAAAGTTATAGAAGATAGATGGCTGAATTGAGTCTGATAACTCAAGCAGAGACAACTTTTGTGAATTTAGATCGATCTCTAGGTGGTTGTCGGACTATATCCACCCGGAATAATACAAACTATAGATGTACATGCGCTACAATAGACAACACCCGGAATAATACAAACTATAGATGTACATGCGCTACAATAGACAACACCCGGAATAATACAAACTATAGATGTACATGCGCTACAATAGACAGACTTTGTGACAAAAAAAGCGCCTCGCACATGTCTGACGCTGGTAAGTAACCCAAGAAATAAGTTATTAAAAATGTGATATTTAGGGTACCGCTTTTAATTCGTAGTTTCAGTATTAAATGTGTTTGCTGTTTCTGCTGTCGTTGGTTTTATTTTGTGTGTTGCGGAATTTGTTTTAAATTTTATTTCATTATTCTCCGAAAAATGCGCCATAATCCTTAAAATGGTCGTAGGAGGGAGGTGTCGCTCCCCCTGCTCCTCCCAGCATACGTTACTGGTTAGTAATTAATCCATCCAGCATGGGGGGATTAGGGTTAGGGTTAGGGTTAGGATTAGTGTTAGTAATTAATCCATCAAGCATGGGGGGATTAGGGTTAGGATTAGTGTTAGGGTTAGTGTTAGTGTTAGTAATTAATCCATCAAGCATGGGAGGATTAGGGTTAGGGTTAGTGTTAGTAATTAATCCATCAAGCATGGGGGGATTAGGGTTAGGATTAGTGTTAGGGTTAGTGTTAGTGTTAGTAATTAATCCATCAAGCATGGGAGGATTAGGGTTAGGGTTAGTGTTAGTAATTAATCCATCAATCATGGGGGATTAGGGTTAGGGTTAGTGTTAGTGTTAGTAATTAATCCATCAAGCATGGGAGGATTAGGGTTAGGGTTAGTGTTAGTAATTAATCCATCAATCATGGGGGATTAGGGTTAGTGTTAGGGTTAGTGTTAGGGTTAGTAATTAATCCATCAAGCATGGGAGGATTAGGGTTAGGGTTAGTGTTAGTAATTAATCCATCAAGCATGGGGGGATTAGGGTTAGGATTAGTGTTAGGTTTAGTGTTAGGTTTAGTAATTAATCTATCAAGCATGGGAGATTAGGGTTAGGGTTAGTGTTAGGGTTGGTAATTAATCTATCAAGCATGGGGGGTTAGAGTTAGGGTTAGGGTTAGTGTTAGGGTTAGTAATTAATCTATCAAGCATGGGGGATTATGGTTAGTGTTAGGAATTAATCCATTAAGCACGGTGGATTAGGGTTAGGATTAGTGTTAGGAATTAATTCATCAAGCACGGGGGATTACAGACCCTGCGGAAATAAATGTGGTAGTGTACAATGAGAGCTAATTTTGAGCTATTTTACCCTTAAAATGACATTTTTTAGAAAATATTTTCACAAAACCATAACTTTTTAGTGATTTTTTTGCTTTATTGTCACGTAAGCCTACTATGTTAGTTACTGTAATAGATTGAGATAATTGTATTGGTATTATATTTATATTGTTATCTTGAGTGATGTCCCTTACATGTTGTTATCTATATATAGTTGTCTCTGGCCACTTCCTCTCTCTCTTTGCATCATGGCGTCTGTAAATAAAGGCTGTTAACACCAATGTGGCTCCTAGTCAATCTATAACATTTTGGCGACGAAGGATAAACATCTACTAGAAAGAGCACCTACTTACGCAAAAAAGAGGTTTGCTAGAACTTATTAGCTAATTATTTCTAGAATAATGGCGCTGTATGGCCAAATAAAAGAATTTGATGCGAATGATGAAATCATTCAAGATTACCTAGATAGGTTAAGCTTTTACCTAGAAGCTAACGACGTGACGATAGAAGCCAAAAAGAGAGCTGTTTTGTTAACAGTCATAGGGCCTCAACAATTTAGGCTACTAAAAGACTTATGCGCACCAGCTAGTCTAACTACCAAGAGCTTTAACGAGCTGAGCAAATTGCTAACAGACTACCATGCGCCTACCCCATCAAAGTTTCTATGTAGAGCTAGATTTGACGGTAGGACTCGTCAACCAAACGAGTCAATATCAGAATATGTTGCTGCTTTACGTCATTTAAGTAGATTCTGTGAATTTGGAGAAACGCTGTCTGACAGACTATGTGAAAATTTTGTGACAGGTGTAAACAGCCCTGATATTCAAAGAAAGTTGCTGCTCGAGTCAGATCTAAAATTGGAAAAAGCAATACAACTAGCAACTTCATTCCAGCAGTCATCCGAGGCGGCGAGATCTCTAGCACCTTCAGAGATCCATGCAGTAAACAGCAGGTTAGTCAATAAACATCAACCCCATCAGAGCATTCCAACTTATGCTAAACAGCCTGCTCGTTCAAATCCTAGATCTAAATCTAGTAATAATTATCAAAAATGTCATCGATGCAAAGGTCCCCATGCATCTCATCGGTGCAAGTTCAAGTCTGCAACTTGTTATAAGTGCAGTAAGCAAGGTCACATTGCCAAGGCCTGCTTTGCAAAGTCTTCGTCTGTTGCTAAATCTAGCCAGTCAAGACAGTACCGCAACCAAAGGCAGCACTATGTTAACTCTCACCAAGACTACCTAACCCAACCAATGAACCACTCTACCAGTGAAAATGCTCAAACTGATTCGCAGCCGGATTTCAGCCTGTTCTCTGTGAAATCAATAAGTCATGCTCCCATCAATGTACCAGTTAATATCAACGGTAAGAGCATCAGCTTCCAACTTGACACTGGAGCATCTCTAACAGTCATAACAAAGAAAGATTTTGACGCTGTCACAGGAGGATCAGTGTCTCTACAGCCGTGTCACAAGTGTCTAACAACATACACTGGTGACAATGTTCCGGTAATAGGAGAGTGTATGGTTCATGTAAGTTATAATGGTCAAAGTGTTAAACTTCCTCTTCTTGTGGTTGAAGGAAATGGACCAGCATTATTAGGTAGGAACTGGTTAAGTGATCTTAAGTTAAATTGGGAGAGTATTTGTTCATTGAAGAATGTAAAAGAATCTAGTCTTACTTCACTAGATAAAGTTATATCTGAAAATAAATGTGTTTTTAGTAATCCAGGATTACTAAATGATAGAACAGTGAAGTTAAGCATTAAAGACACAAATCCAAGATACTGCAAAGCTAGAGTTCCACCTTATGCAATGAGGAATAAAATTGAAAATGAGCTAAGTAGATTGGAATCTAATGGCATTATAAAGAAGGTAGACTATTCCGATTGGGCGACACCCATTGTGCCAGTGTTAAAGAAGAATGGTTCTATAAGAATTTGTGGAGATTATAAAACTACACTGAATAAGCAAATAGAGCTAAATAGGTACCCTATACCTAACATTGAGGAAATCTCTTTGAATTTGACAGGAGGAGACAAATTCACTGAATTAGACTTTAGTCATGCTTACACTCAACTAGAACTGCATCCAGATTCAAAAGTCTATACGACAATAAACACACATAAAGGACTCTACCAATATGAAAGACTATGTTTTGGCATATCATCTAGCCCTGGAATTTTCCAAGCTGTCATGGACAGTATTTTTAAGGATATTCCAAATGTTTGTGTGTACTTTGACAATGTGTACATAACTGGTAAGAATGACACTGAACATCTTAAAACACTTGATAAAGTATTGAAAATTGTTGGTGAAAAAGGTTTAAAGATAAACAAAGATAAATGTCAATTCATGTTGACAGAAATTAGTTTTCTTGGTTATATATTAAGCAAACAAGGCATCAGACCTCAACCTGAGAAAACAAAAGCCATTAAAGAAGCACCCAAACCTGAAAATACCCAACAACTAAGAGCTTTTTTGGGCTTAATAAATTACTATGCAAAGTTCATAGGAAATCTGTCTGGTAAATTATCACCACTGTACAAGCTGCTACAGAAAAATGCAACTTGGCACTGGGGTAAACAACAAGAAGCTGCTTTTAATACAGCAAAAGAGGCTTTGTCTGCTGACACCATACTAACTCACTATGACCCAGGGAAAAGACTTATATTAACATGTGATGCTTCACCAGATGGTGTAGGAGCAGTCTTGTCCCACATGGATGAGAAGGGTGACAGACCCATTGCTTTTGCCAGTAGATCTTTGAACCAGGCTGAGAAAAATTATTCTCAGTTAGATAGGGAAGGCTTAGGCATCATTTTTGGTGTTAAGAAATTTTATAAGTTTCTGTTTGGTAGGAAGTTCACCATCTTTACAGATCATAAACCATTGCTAGGTTTATTTGGAGAAAACAAAACCCTACCTGAGCATGCCTCACCAAGAATTCAAAGATGGGCTATCACACTAACTGCATACAATTATGAATTGAAATACAAACCTGGATCTGAGAATAGTGCAGATAGTCTGAGTAGATTACCTTTAGAAAACCAAAGCCTGAGCTATGTACCAGAAGATGTATTTGTTCTCTTCACTATCATGGATAACTCCAATATAAATGTGAATGATATTAAAAGAGAAACACAAAAAGATGAGTGCTTAATAAAAGTATATGAGCACTGTATGAATGGTTGGCCTGAAGAGTCTGTGAATGATGACTTAAGGCCATATAAAATAAGAAATTAAAACCCTTTGTGAAGATAATATAAAAGATGGAGAAGATGCAGTCCATTATCAGTCAGAGTTGCCTAAACAAAGTATTTGTAACTAATAAATGATTATGGTGATATGGCAATTTCAAATGTTTTAAAGAGAATACATTAGTAAGAAGGAATGTGATCATCAAACAACTTTGCTAACATCATTAGCACTTACAGAAACTAAAAGGGTAACATCAAAAGAAAAAAAAAGATTTTTTGCCATTTAATACTTTCAGATGCCAATTCAAAAATAGTTCCATTAAATCATGACAACTCATGCAGTGAAAGAGAATTTGGTGTTAATAAGAATGTGTATCTAAGAAATTATGGGAGAAAGGAAAAATGGATACCAGGTCAAATTGTTCAATGTACAGGACCTGTGCCTTATAAAGTTAAAAATAACTTGTGCAGATAATAAGTGTGAATCTGTCAATCCCACCAAATCTGATCAGTTGACACCAACTCAGTTTGTTCCACAACCAAGTTCTGTTGATATGAGTGAACCAAGTTGTCTGGAGTCAGAAAATGTAAATTCTGGAGTTAATGATTTAAATCCTAGACCTCCTGAGATAGAGAATCCAGATGGTCAGAATCTTGAGTCACCAAATCAAAAGCCACTGAGAAGGTCAAGCAGGACAATCAAAGTCCCAAATAAGTTAGACCTATGATTTTAAAGGTCAAAAGGACTTTGACATCATTGTTTTGTATTTTAATTATGTTGTAGCATATTGTGCATTGTTTGTAAGGATGTAATCTACCATAGTGTTCATGTTACAATATAATTGGTGATTTTAGGATACTATCAATTGTTCTATTGAGAGATGTGTTATTGTGTTCTAAGGGTAAAGGGATGTAATAGATTGAGATAATTGTATTGGTATTATATTTATATTGTTATCTTGAGTGATGTCCCTTACATGTTGTTATCTATATATAGTTGTCTCTGGCCACTTCCTCTCTCTCTTTGCATCATGGCGTCTGTAAATAAAGGCTGTTAACACCAATGTGGCTCCTCGTCAATCCATAACAGTTACAACTTCCTTATCACTTAAAAAAGTCCAAACACCTATTTTTCAATTTGGGGGTTTAACCTGCCCTTAAGGTTGTGTATTGATCCCCTAGTATCATTGAGCTTTCAAGTTCCGTGCCTGCCTTTTGACTGGACTAGACTTGAGCTTTCAAGTCAATTTGATGCACTGAAACTAACAATTTGATGCACTGAAACTAACAATTTGATGCACTGAAACTAACAATTTGATGCACTGAAACTAACAATTTGATGCACTGAAACTAACAATTTGATGCACTAAAACTAACAATTTGATGCACTGAAACTAACAATTTGATGCACTGAAACTAACAATTTGATGCACTGAAACTATAAGTCCCTCAACAGTCTCCACCGAAATAGAAAATTGTCCTTTCACTTATTTTGTTTCCTTTTTTTTTTCTCTTTACAGACAGTGTTTCTTCCAGACTTTTATCTCCGGGGAGGGGGGGGGGTAGACTTTCTTCGGGGGGTCGGGGGCGGACATTGTTAAAAGTATATATTTTCTATATATATTTCATTTTGTTCGGGGGGCGGTAGACTTTCTTCGTGGGGGCGCCCCCCCCCCCCCCCCCGAAGAGATGTCTGGAAGAAACTCTGTTTACAGAACATTGAATTACACATTGAATTACACATTGAATTACACGTTGAATTACACATTTTAATGACTCGCATAATGAAATTAGACGTTTAGTATTATGTTTAAGTAAATAATCTTTAATGAATAAAAGTACATGTCAGAAAGAGGTATAACTATTATAAATCTGTATCAGTCCTCACAAACCGATTATGAAAACTGTAATACTAAAGCGAACATGGCAAGGCAAACTGACGCTGTAAATTATTGAATTTTGGTAAATACAAATGTCTGATCATTATTTTCTTATTTAATGATTTATAAAACTTTCTACAATTGAATAAAATGATAAATCCTACTCAGTTTTCACTTTTGTCTTTTGTTAAAATACAAACTTTGTAATGGAAAGTGAAATAGGAAGAAGATATAGCTAATATGATCTGCTGTCCTCAACATCGCAAAAAAATTGTTTAATTACCTTCTGGTCACGGCTATCAATGATCATAACACATAACAAACATCATAACACATAACAAACAGTATTTCTTTCAGGCATCTCTTCAAGGGGGAGGGGAGGGCGGTGTTCCCGTCCCACGGACGAAATATAATTTACATAAAAATATATGCTTTTAGCCGTGTTTCAAGTGCCCTACCTCCCCCGGATAAAAAAGTCCGAAAGAAACACGGCATAACAAAGCATAGGATCAAGAGAAAATACCGACACGGTACAAAGGCTGTCATTGCGGCAATCGTCAACAATACACGATGCGGACGGACAAGGCCAACTTAGGACTGACCTACGGCAAGAATCACACGAATAACAAATAGTGCCTACATTTATTTTATAATGCTTTTCTTAGCGGGTAATAAACATGAGACGAAACTTGAGACTGTTATTTAAGTATCTTATAATATTTTTTTTCTATTTATAAAGATGAAAGTCGGGTTAATAGTTTAAATATATAAAACACCACCCGTATTAATTTAATAAACACCAACAATTTAACATTTCTACAAAAATAAATCTAAATATTTCTTAAAAAACACCTATAACTGTTGTCTGACTTTATTTCTGTGACTTTTTCGATAAACTTTTCCCTTTGAGCATTTTTTTCTGTGACTTTATTTTTGTGACTTTTTCCATACATTTTTCCCTTTAAGAATTTTTTCTGTCCCTTTTTTCCCTAGCAAAAACTGACTTTTTTTCCAGTGACATATTATGCAGGCTGCAACTAGATTTAACAAATTCTATCGAGCAGAACGATCCACACACTTGACAGAACTTTACTTGCCTACCCAGTCGAGTTTCTGGTCCTGCGCAGAACTCTGGCCTAGATATTTTAGGCAAGTCAACATTTACCACCAAGCACAGGCTACACCTGCCGGACAGGTCTAAACTAAAGATGTGCTCCCCATAGCTTCCAGTTCTGCTTTTAAAACTTGAAACATGTTTTCGTTTAAAGCCTAGATTTAAACCATTCTACGGGACAAATTAGCTACCACTCAACTAGACCAATTAGCTACCACTCAACTAGACCAATTAGCTACCACTCAACTAGACCAATTAGCTACCACTCAACTAGACCAATTAGCTACCACTCAACTAGACCAATTAGCTACCATCAACTAGACCAGGGGTCTCCAAACTACGGCCCGCGGGCCGAATGCGGCCCGCGAGGTCATTTCATCCGGCCCGCGACGATCTTTTTGTCCACTGAATACATGTTGTTTGAGGTGACTGAGGAACTTTGCACAAAAATAATTTGAAAAATGTAGCTTTGGGTGCAAATACCATTGCCCGCCGTGTTGCAGACATTGGTGAACACATCGTGACTCAAATAGCGAAATATGCAAGCAAGCTTCGCCATTATTCAATAGCAATGGTTGAGTCGCTGGACAGTTGTTCCACCTCTCAACTGCTTGTGTTCATTAGATGTGTGGATGAAGACATGAACATAACTCAAGAGCTGGCTTCCATACATAGAATGTATGCCACTTACCGAAGAGGATATCTAACCATAGGTAGTTAAGAGTTTAGTTCGCAAGATTTACCATATTTCAGTATCAGTAGGATGGCTAATTTTGCGAGAAAGCTCCTAGCTGAGCATTTAAGTTAAGAAAGGAAATAGTTGACTTCCTTAAAAGTAAAGGCAGAAAGGCAAGCCACAGCCATTATTGTCTGATGAAAAGTGGGTATAGAAATTGGCCCCTGCTGCAGACATAACTAGTCATTCAAATTTTCTGTACCTTAAACGGCAAGAGAGGGAAATCTAGTTTCTTATCAATACATCCACCTAAAGGCCTTCAGATCCAAACTGGTCATGCATTTGGAACAAGTACAGGTCAACAACTTGATATACTTTCAACAGTGCAAGTTCTTTACGGCTGAAGCAACCAATGAATTCCCCACGTCATCTACACATGATCATCAAAGACCTCCAGCTGCAGTTTCAGTAGGTTCTCTGACTTGGATTCAAAGGCAGAAGTGAGACAATTTCAAAGCCTATTTGAAGCAAATGTGGCCAATTGCAAAGATGAACTGCAGCTGGAGGTCACTGAATTGCAAGAAAATGACTTCCTTAGAGACACGTTCAAAGAAGGGCGGGTGGGTTTTATAAGTTTTTGCACAAGGATGACTTTCCTAATATTAAAACTTCTGCATCAAAGTACCTTTCAAATTTTGAAAAAACATACCTGTGTGAATAAACTTTTTCAAGAATGAAATATGTGAATGAAATATGAGAGCAAACTTGGACCTTGAGTGTGTTGTCGACCCCCGAAAGTGTTTCTTCCAGACTTTTTTTCTCTCTGGGGGGGGGGGGTGGACACTTGAAATTTGTAAATATTTCTATAAAAAATATTTTTCGTTGGGGAGGGAGGGAGGGCGGGCGGTAGACGTTCTTCGGGGGGGGGGGGGGGGCGCCCCATCCCCGAAGAGATGCCTTAAAGAAACTCTGGCCCCCGAACTGATATTTCATAGTTAATGCGGCCCTCGGGCTGAAAAGTTTGGAGACCCCTGAACTAGACCAACTAGACCAATTAGCTACCACTCAATTAGACCAATTAGCTACCACTCAACTAGACCAATTAGACCAATTAGCTACCACTCAACTAGACCAACTAGACCAATTAGCTACCACTCAACGAGACCAATTAGCTACCACTCAACTAGACCAACTAGACCAATTAGCTACCACTCACGTCGTTGATCAATAACTCTACTAAAGAAGTTGATTCTTATGATCATTGCAATGAGCTTCAAGTAGTGGTTCGAAAGCTTCCAAAGCCTATGTCACCATCATATGTTCTCTATTTAATACAAAAAAAGTTGGAAGATTATGTACCAAATGTTGCTGTTTCCTTGAGAATTATTTTAACACTTCCAGTGTCAGTGGCTAGAGGAGAATGCTGATTTCAAAATTAAAATTAAAAAAAAACTTTCTTTCGTTCAACTATTTGTCCTAGCAGACTCGTGGACTTAGCAACAATATCAATACAATGTTATTGTACCTCGACACTAGAATTTAAGGAACAATATCAATAGAATGTTATTGTACTTCGACACTAGAATTTAAGGAACAATATCAATAGAATGTTATTGTACTTCGACACTAGAATTTAAGGAACAATATCAATAGAATGTTATTGTACTTCGACACTAGAATTTAAGGAACAATATCAATAGAATGTTATTGTACTTCGACACTAGAATTTAAGGAACAATATCAATAAAATGTTATTGTACTTCGACACTAGAATTTAAGGAACAATATCAATAGAATGTTATTGTACTTCGACACTAGAATTAAAGAATTCGTAGAAACTCTTGCGAGAGGGCATAAAAAATTACATTTGATTTTTTACTTGTAACGTTTATGCAATTGATAATGAATTTATATTTCATTTAAAATGTATTGTTTTCTTATACATATTTATTGTTTTAATTAATTTGTGTAAAAGGGGACGTTTCAATAAGTTTTGCCCAGGGCGCCTGCACAAGGTGAGGCGCACTTGAATTTTTGGGAGTGGTGGCATTGTGTATAATTATATTTAACGAGAAAAAGGGCCCGTTGAGGAAGGATACAACGGGCGCTAGGCTGATAGTGCTGTCTCTTTTCTCTAAACTAAAACCACCCCCCCCCACACCCCCCCCCCCCCCAAAAACATGTCTACCGTCCCATTCAACGAAATATAATTATATACTTTTTCCAGTGTCCGCCCCCTCCCCGAAAATTCTACCCCCCGCCCCCGAAAATTTCAAGTACCCCCACCCCTCTCCCGGGAGGAAAAAGTCTAAAAGAAACACTGGTGTCGCGCTTAGCCACTACCCGAAGAATTGCATTAAAGAAATTGCAAGAAAACCACTTTTTCGATTAGACACATTAATTAGGCGGTAATTTTATTATAGAGTATCGATGAAGAAATTTCTTTTGAGTTGGGGAGGGGGGGGGGGGGCTCAGACGTTCTTAAGCGGGGATGGGGCTTAGCCCCTACCCGAAGAATTGTATGCAAGAAACTCTTCACAGCAAACCATTTAGATTAGACAAAATTGCCTTTTTATTCAATGTTTACTCGAGAATCAATGACGTCATATTACTGTGTGCACTCTCCGGCTTGAGATTATTTTCTACTCTGTGCTAAATGTGACGACGTCATACTTCGTTTTTCGAATTACTATGCATGTTTTTAATTTGCTTGTGTTTTCTCTAGAGTGTTCTTGTCAGATAGATACATAGACAGACAGCGAAACTATTAGTATTAACGAGAAAAATGGCCCGTTGAGCAAGGATACAACGGGCGCTAGGCTGATAGTGCTGTCTCTTTTCTCTAAACTAAAACCAACCCACCCCCCCCCCCCACACACACACCACCCCCCCCCCCCCCACCCCCCAACCCCCCCCCTCTCTAGAGCGTTCTTGTCAGATAGATACACAGACAGCGAAACTATTAGTATTGATAGCTTTTCTATGTCGTCCGAGAGGGGGGGGGGGGTTACGTGTTCGACTCCCCAAGGAAAGATATATGTCAAAGAAACACTGTTCGTTAGCAGCTACATGTTCGACTTGTGCAAAACGCCTACCATTTGTTGATTCTAAAAGCTTAGTCGCCGTGACCTATGACATTGACCTTGACATTTAGGGGATTGTGACTGGTGTGTTTTCGAGCTGGTGTGTGACGGCCGGGTTTAACATGGGACACTGTGCAGGTAAGTTGTCGTCTGCTTTCATGGTGTTCTCAGTTTTTTAAAGATCCCAACTTTAACCAATAGTTACTTTCAAACAGCAGATTTATTTTGATTTATTTTTATTATTTACCGTCATCAAAAGATTTACATACTTGATATTACTTTCTAGCCAGCTGAGATCTAAAACAAAAAAAAAGTAGCCCATATAATAATAATATAATGCCATATAATGCCATATAATCTAAAATATTCTAAAATCCAAAATCATTGAACTATTTAAATTAATTGAATCATAACTTCGCCTAACTCCTCTTTTATTTTGTATACTCATCTATTTGTTCTATTCTATAGAGTCGAGCAGTGCCTAGGGTATTCCGACAAACATCTTCAATTTTATTCAATGTGCATTCCCTTGTCTTAACCTTATCTTTCGCTCATACTTAGGCTACTTCTTCCTTGTAATATTGGACGGGATTTTCTACACCACAATAAAGCATTACGTGTCAGTCATAATTTTTGCCGTTCATTCCGTTTTCTGCTTGCTTTTGTTTTTGGATTTGCTTCCATAGCTTTTGTACATTTATGAACAAACTACAAGGCAGTGGCTGTTAGTTTTTGGAGTTGTCTTTCCTAGATGAGTTGCCGTCCCCAGCAATCACGAGTTTAGCCTACTAGATCACGGCGGCTCATACTTTGAAAACGGAATTTCTTTATTATCTTTAAGTACTAGAGACTTTGACTGCTGTTCGAAACCTTACCCTAACTTCTGAAAAACTGGTGGGCGACATACTAGAAAAACATTAAGTATAGGTAGATCTAATAAGTTAGTTCTGCTGAGAAAAATTGGGACAAACCTTTCTTCTTGGCCTTTAGACAAACCGGTTCTAAAAACACCTAGAGCGTTCAGGCGCGAAGTCTCATGACATGAGGCCCATCCTTAGAAAGTTTTTCCAGATTATTATCTGCCATTCTGTTGATTCTCCAACTCAGCCCACCACACCATAGGGATGGTCCCAAACTAAACTTATTTACCGTTCACTGTGAGACCTTGGGCAGAAAATATTCCTACAAAAATCTGTTACCCACAAATATTTTCACTTGAATATTCAAGTTGAATATTCTCTACATGAATTAAATGCGGGTTTGATTGGCTGGTAATTAATGTCCACCATAAACCAGATAAAAATTTCGCATATTGGCTGGTTATTGTGCGGTTAAAATAAATAGTTCGCGGTTCGCTAAATGGCTGAGTTCGAGATTTGGTCCCCAAAAAGAAATCCGAACAGAAAAAAAGCGCAAAAAAAAAATGCGTAACAGAAAAAAAAGCATACAGAAAATTGCGCACACAGAAAAATAAGCAAACAGAAAAAAGCGCAAACAAATTTGAGCACACAGAAAAATGCGCAAAGAGAAAAATGCGCAACCCAAAAAATGCGCAGACAGAAAAATGTGGTGTTTTTTTTTAAATTACTGAAATGAAAATTTCTTTTATTAACCAGTTGGGACACACAGGGAAACCTTCATAATTTGTTTTCCAAGCATAAAAAGTCAGTCAATCAGTTTGAGTATTTAATAATGTTTTTTTTTAAATAAAAATGTATACATTTTTTTTCTAAATTTATACTAGTGCAATGTGAATTCAACCTCACCCGCCATAAAAGGCCACAATATTTTTCTTTAAGACTCTCCGCTCCGTCATTAACGTCCCAAATGTATGACCCATTTGGAATGGGCAGGAATTGGGGACGGAGAGGAGGGAGTTATTTGACGTGATGATGTTAAATAGTGACGCTGTGGGCGTAGTGGAATATTGGTTTGTGTTGTACGTTGCATTCTAAAGACAATTTTCCTACGGGAAACTGGGGTAGCAAGTATACTATAATAATAGTAATTCTATAATACTAAACCTAAGAAATATTTTTAAGTTTGTATATTTATAGTATAGGTGTGTAGAAATGCTAACATGGTAAGTAGGTGTGTAAAAGTGCTGACATGGTGTGTAGAAGTGCTGACATGGTGTGTAAATGTGTAGAACTACTGACACGGTGTGTAGGTTTGTAGACGTGCTGACATGGTGTATAGGTGTGTAGAAATGCTGACACGGTGTGTAGGTGTATAGGTTGTGTGCCATTTTGTGCTTGTTGTGGGCTATTTTGTGCTCGTTGTGTGCTATTTTGTGCTTGTTTAATGCTAATGTGTGCCTGTTGTGTGCTATTTTGTGCTTGTTTAATGCTAATGTGTGCCTGTTGTGTGCTATTTTGAGTTTGTTTTGTGCTATTTTGTGCTTATTGTGTACTATTTTGTGCTTTTTTTCTGCTTGTTGTGTGCTATTGTTTGCTTGTTGTGTGCTTTGAGCTTGTTTTGTGCTATTTTGTGCTTGTTTTCTGCTTGTTTTGTCTATTGTTTATATTATTCGGAACTTACTTTTAAAAATATTTTTACGCCGTTGCGAAGCACTGACGCACAGTTGATATTCTATATACCAGCAGTGAACTGCACGCAGGTGGCGGTTACACGTCACTAGTGTGGATATGGATATTCCTTCAGCTATGATGTGGATATTCCTTCAGCATTGATGTGGATATTTCTTCAGCTATGATGTGGATATTTCTTTAGCTATGATGTGGATATTTCTTCAGCATTGATGTGGATATTTCTTCAGCTATGATGTGGATATTTCTTCAGCTATGATGTGGATATTTCTTCAGCTATGATGTGGATATTTCTTCAGCATTGATGTGGATATTTTTTTATCATTGACGTGGTAAAAAAATAGGTAATTATTGATTAGGTTCTGCACTTATGCCATCTGAACGAATTCCTAGGAACTCTCATATCAATTAATGAAAATATTTATATATATATATATATATATATATATATATATATATATATATATATATATATATATATATATATATTATATATATATATATATATATATATAACCCATCGCCAAGAAACTTTGGAAGTTGTTGCGTATACTCCTGATGAAAGATGAAAGAAGTACGGCGCCCCTGCGTACGGCATCCCTGCGTACGGCGCCCCTGCGTACGGCATCCCTGCGTACGGCGCCCCTGCTTACGGCGCCCCTGCTTACGGCGCCCCTGCGTCTTGCACAGGGGTCCAGGGCTTCTACAGTCAAACTGCACCAGGTGCATCAACGCCTGCCCTATCGAGGAGCACCCACTGGCTCCCCTGTGAGCACTATGGCGTCTACGTTCGTTTTAAAGCGCACGTACCATAGGGACACAATGGGCCACTACATTCGATGACAGAACCTGATGAAGCAGGCTATGGATACAGTCGGTTGCTGTGATTGCTCACTAAACTGAATCAGGCGCATCCGCCGGCGTCCCGGCATGGTGCGACTTGCCCATGTGATCACTATAGCGCCTACATTAGTTTGAACTAGCACCTTACAAGACACGGTGGCAAACGACAATCGATGATTAAACCGTCCCAGGGATCCTACACCGCGCCCCTGCGGCAGTGTATCCGGGGCTCGCGAGAGCGCCCTCTAGGTCACTGACCTCTGGGCGGTCGATGTGTTCTACTTCACTATTACGGTCGATGTGTTCTACCTCACTATTACGGTCGATGTGTTCTACCTCACTATTACGGTCGATGTGTTCTACCTCACTATTACGGTCGATGTGTTCTACCTCACTATTACGGTCGATGTGTTCTACCTCACTATTACGGTCGATGTGTTCTACCTCACTATTACGGTCGATGTGTTCTACCTCACTATTACGGTCGATGTGTTCTACCTCACTATTACGGAGAATGGTTAACGTACACTCAATGACCTCACTATTACGGAGAATGGTTAACGTACACTCAAGGCTTATATACAGCACGCCCTGGGGTGTTGGGCAGTAGTGTTGATAAACCCCTGCCCAGGGGCGGAACTACAGTGCCGTCAGAGCCCGTAATGCGGGGGGGGGGCGGCCGTTTAGGGGCCCACAGCCGACGTAATTAATTTTTTTAAAGTTTAAAAAAATTTAATTTTCTTGCATTTTTTACTTGATGGTTGTTTTGTAAAAAGAATACTGTAGCTGCGGTTGGATTAACTTTATTCTATAGACACCATCCCGAGTCCTCTTTCTCCAACAATCCAACACACGCTGTTGTCGGAAAAATTCTGTTGAGCGAGAGCTTCTGTATAGTTATAGTTATAGCATTGATTAGGGGCACGCAATCCATAGTGATTTTATGATGTAAAATGTTCGTTAGTTGTATTGGTAGAACTACTATTCTGTACTATTTCGGCTTTATGTACGTTTACTTCTTTTGTTTTACAAACAGATGCGATAGTAAACGTGTATAATTTGAATTCTCTCCCTTGAGTGTTTCACAATAGACTTAGGAAAAGTAGTTGAGACCATACAAGCTTCGGTAAAATTTGAGAAGTTTTTGAGTACTCATAGACCTAACATTTGTTTGAAATGTGTAGTTGAGCGCCCCGAGATCCCCAGTGACTATCTAAGCACCAGGGGTCCGCGTATTGTGTGTCCTGCACAGTGGAAGGGGATGGGTGTACTACTAGAATCATCAGTCTCGCTGCATCAGGGGCCTTCACATGGGATAGGTGTACTACTTGAATCATCAGTCTCGCTGCATCAGGGGCCTTCACATGGGATAGGTGTACTACTTGAATCATCAGTCTCGCTGCATTAGGGTCCTTCGCATGGGATAGGTGTACTACTTGAATCATCAGTCTCGCTGCATCAGGGGCCTTCACATGGGATAGGTGTACTACTTGAATCATCAGTCTCGCTGCATTAGGGTCCTTCGCATGGGATAGGTGTACTACTTGAATCATCAGTCTCGCTGCATCAGGGGCCTTCACAGGGGGGATAGGTGTACTACTAGAATCATCAGTCTCGCTGCATTAGGGGCCTTCACATGGGATAGGTGTACTACTTGAATCATCAGTCTCGCTACATTAGGGGCCTTCGCATGGGATAGGTGTACTACTTGAATCATCAGTCTCGCTACATTAGGGGCCTTCACATGGGATAGGTGTACTACTTGAATCATCAGTCTCGCTACATTAGGGGCCTTCACAGGGGGGGGGGGGGGATAGGTGTACTACTTGAATCATCAGTCTCCCTACATTTGGGGCCTTCATATGGGATAGGTGTACTACTTGAATCATCAGTCTCGCTACATCACGGGCCTTCACATGGGATAGGTGTACTACTTGAATCATCAGTCTCGCTACATTAGGGGCCTTCACATGGGATAGGTGTACTACTAGAATCATCAGTCTCGCTACATTAGGGGCCTTCACATGGGATAGGTGTACTACTTGAATCATCAGTCTCGCTACATCAGGGGCCTTCGCATGGGATAGGTGTACTACTTGAATCATCAGTCTCGCTACATTAGGGGCCTTCACATGGGATAGGTGTACTACTTGAATCATCAGTCTCGCTACATTAGGGGCCTTCGCATGGGATAGGTGTACTACTTGAATCATCAGTCTCGCTACATCAGGGGCCTTCACATGGGATAGGTGTACTACTTGAATCATCAGTCTCGCTACATTAGGGGCCTTCACATGGGATAGGTGTACTACTTGAATCATCAGTCTCGCTACATTAGGGGCCTTCACAAGGGGATAGGTGTACTACTTGAATCATCAGTCTCGCTACATTAGGGGCCTTCGCATGGGATAGGTGTACTACTTGAATCATCAGTCTCGCTACATCAGGGGCCTTCACAAGGGGATAGGTGTACTACTTGAATCATCAGTCTCGCTACATTAGGGGCCTTCACATGGGATAGGTGTACTACTTGAATCATCAGTCTCGCTACATTAGGGGCCTTCACATGGGATAGGTGTACTACTTGAATCATCAGTCTCGCTACATTAGGGGCCTTCACATGGGATAGGTGTACTACTAGAATCATCAGTCTCGCTACATTAGGGGCCTTCACATGGGATAGGTGTACTACTTGAATCATCAGTCTCGCTACATCAGGGGCCTTCGCATGGGATAGGTGTACTACTTGAATCATCAGTCTCGCTACATTAGGGGCCTTCACATGGGATAGGTGTACTACTTGAATCATCAGTCTCGCTACATTAGGGGCCTTCGCATGGGATAGGTGTACTACTTGAATCATCAGTCTCGCTACATCAGGGGCCTTCACATGGGATAGGTGTACTACTTGAATCATCAGTCTCGCTACATTAGGGGCCTTCACATGGGATAGGTGTACTACTTGAATCATCAGTCTCGCTACATTAGGGGCCTTCACATGGGATAGGTGTACTACTTGAATCATCAGTCTCGCTACATTAGGGGCCTTCGCATGGGATAGGTGTACTACTTGAATCATCAGTCTCGCTACATCAAGGGCCTTCACAAGGGGATAGGTGTACTACTTGAATCATCAGTCTCGCTACATTAGGGGCCTTCACATGGGATAGGTGTACTACTTGAATCATCAGTCTCGCTACATTAGGGGCCTTCGCATGGGATAGGTGTACTACTTGAATCATCAGTCTCGCTACATTAGGGGCCTTCACATGGGATAGGTGTACTACTAGAATCATCAGTCTCGCTACATTAGGGGCCTTCACATGGGATAGGTGTACTACTTGAATCATCAGTCTCGCTACATTAGGGGCCTTCACATGGGATAGGTGTACTACTAGAATCATCAGTCTCGCTACATTAGGGGCCTTCACATGGGATAGGTGTACTACTTGAATCATCAGTCTCGCTACATTAGGGGCCTTCACATGGGATAGCTGTACTACTAGAATCATCAGTCTCGCTGCATTAGGGGCCTTCACATGGGATAGGTGTACTACTAGAATCATCAGTCTCGCTACATAAGGGGCCTTCACATGGGATAGGTGTACTACTAGAATCATCAGTCTCGCTACATTAGGGGCCTTCACAAGGGGATAGGTGTACTACTTGAATCATCAGTCTCGCTACATTAGGGGCCTTCACATGGGATAGGTGTACTACTTGAATCATCAGTCTCGCTACATTAGGGGCCTTCGCATGGGATAGGTGTACTACTTGAATCATCAGTCTCACTACATTAGGGGCCTTCACATGGGATAGGTGTACTACTTGAATCATCAGTCTCGCTACATTAGAGGCCTTCGCATGGGATAGGTGTACTACTTGAATCATCAGTCTCGCTACATAAGGGGCCTTCACATGGGATAGGTGTACTACTAGAATCATCAGTCTCGCTACATTAGGGGCCTTCACATGGGATAGGTGTACTACTAGAATCATCAGTCTCGCTACATTAGGGGCCTTCACATGGGATAGGTGTACTACTTGAATCATCAGTCTCGCTACATTAGGGGCCTTCACATGGGATAGGTGTACTACTAGAATCATCAGTCTCGCTGCATTAGGGGCCTTCACATGGGATAGGTGTACTACTAGAATCATCAGTCTCGCTACATTAGGGGCCTTCACAGGGGGATAGGTGTACTACTTGAATCATCAGTCTCGCTACATTAGGGGCCTTCACATGGGATAGGTGTACTACTTGAATCATCAGTCTCGCTACATTAGGGGCCTTCACAGGGGGATAGGTGTACTACTAGAATCATCAGTCTCGCTACATTAGGGGCCTTCACATGGGATAGGTGTACTACTAGAATCATCAGTCTCGCTACATTAGGGGCCTTCACAGGGGGATAGGTGTACTACTAGAATCATCAGTCTCGCTACATTAGGGGCCTTCACAGGGGGATAGGTGTACTACTTGAATCATCAGTCTCGCTGCATCAGGGGCCTTCACAGGGGGGATAGGTGTACTACTTGAATCATCAGTCTCGCTACATTAGGGGCCTTCACAGGGGGGATAGGTGTACTACTTGAATCATCAGTCTCGCTACATTAGGGGCCTTCACATGGGATAGGTGTACTACTTGAATCATCAGTCTCGCTACATTAGGGGCCTTCACATGGGATAGGTGTACTACTAGAATCATCAGTCTCGCTACATTAGGGGCCTTCACATGGGATAGGTGTACTACTAGAATCATCAGTCTCGCTGCATTAGGGGCCTTCACATGGGATAGGTGTACTACTAGAATCATCAGTCTCGCTGCATTAGGGGCCTTCACATGGGATAGGTGTACTACTAGAATCATCAGTCTCGCTACATTAGGGGCCTTCACATGGGATAGGTGTACTACTTGAATCATCAGTCTCGCTACATTAGGGGCCTTCACATGGGATAGGTGTACTACTAGAATCATCAGTCTCGCTACATTAGGGGCCTTCACATGGGATAGGTGTACTACTAGAATCATCAGTCTCGCTGCATTAGGGGCCTTCACATGGGATAGGTGTACTACTAGAATCATCAGTCTCGCTACATTAGGGGCCTTCACATGGGATATGTGTACTACTTGAATCATCAGTCTCGCTACATTAGGGGCCTTCACATGGGATAGGTGTACTACTAGAATCATCAGTCTCGCTATATTAGGGGCCTTCACATGGGATAGGTGTACTACTTGAATCATCAGTCTCGCTACATTAGGGGCCTTCACAGGGGGATAGGTGTACTACTTGAATCATCAGTCTCGCTGCATCAGGGGCCTTCACAGGGGGGATAGGTGTACTACTTGAATCATCAGTCTTGCTACATTAGGGGCCTTCACAGGGGGGATAGGTGTACTACTTGAATCATCAGTCTCGCTACATTAGGGGCCTTCACATGGGATAGGTGTACTACTTGAATCATCAGTCTCGCTACATTAGGGGCCTTCACATGGGATAGGTGTACTACTAGAATCATCAGTCTCGCTACATTAGGGGCCTTCACATGGGATAGGTGTACTACTAGAATCATCAGTCTCGCTGCATTAGGGGCCTTCACATGGGATAGGTGTACTACTAGAATCATCAGTCTCGCTGCATTAGGGGCCTTCACATGGGATAGGTGTACTACTAGAATCATCAGTCTCGCTACATTAGGGGCCTTCACATGGGATAGGTGTACTACTTGAATCATCAGTCTCGCTACATTAGGGGCCTTCACATGGGATAGGTGTACTACTAGAATCATCAGTCTCGCTACATTAGGGGCCTTCACATGGGATAGGTGTACTACTAGAATCATCAGTCTCGCTGCATTAGGGGCCTTCACATGGGATAGGTGTACTACTAGAATCATCAGTCTCGCTGCATTAGGGGCCTTCACATGGGATAGGTGTACTACTAGAATCATCAGTCTCGCTGCATTAGGGGCCTTCACATGGGATAGGTGTACTACTAGAATCATCAGTCTCGCTGCATTAGGGGCCTTCACATGGGATAGGTGTACTACTAGAATCATCAGTCTCGCTGCATTAGGGCCCTTCACATGGGATAGGTGTACTACTAGAATCATCAGTCTCGCTACATTAGGGGCCTTCACATGGGATATGTGTACTACTTGAATCATCAGTCTCGCTACATTAGGGGCCTTCACATGGGATAGGTGTACTACTAGAATCATCAGTCTCGCTACATTAGGGGCCTTCACATGGGATAGGTGTACTACTTGAATCATCAGTCTCGCTACATTAGGGGCCTTCACAGGGGGATAGGTGTACTACTTGAATCATCAGTCTCGCTGCATCAGGGGCCTTCACAGGGGGGATAGGTGTACTACTTGAATCATCAGTCTTGCTACATTAGGGGCCTTCACAGGGGGGATAGGTGTACTACTTGAATCATCAGTCTCGCTACATTAGGGGCCTTCACATGGGATAGGTGTACTACTTGAATCATCAGTCTCGCTACATTAGGGGCCTTCACATGGGATAGGTGTACTACTAGAATCATCAGTCTCGCTACATTAGGGGCCTTCACATGGGATAGGTGTACTACTAGAATCATCAGTCTCGCTGCATTAGGGGCCTTCACATGGGATAGGTGTACTACTAGAATCATCAGTCTCGCTGCATTAGGGGCCTTCACATGGGATAGGTGTACTACTAGAATCATCAGTCTCGCTGCATTAGGGGCCTTCACATGGGATAGGTGTACTACTTGAATCATCAGTCTCGCTACATTAGGGGCCTTCACATGGGATAGGTGTACTACTAGAATCATCAGTCTCGCTACATTAGGGGCCTTCACATGGGATAGGTGTACTACTAGAATCATCAGTCTCGCTGCATTAGGGGCCTTCACATGGGATAGGTGTACTACTAGAATCATCAGTCTCGCTGCATTAGGGGCCTTCACATGGGATAGGTGTACTACTAGAATCATCAGTCTCGCTGCATTAGGGGCCTTCACATGGGATAGGTGTACTACTAGAATCATCAGTCTCGCTGCATTAGGGGCCTTCACATGGGATATGTGTACTACTAGAACAGGGGTCGGCAACCTGCGGCTCGCGAGCCGCATGTGGCTCTTTTTATATCAAGATGCGGCTCTCCAGCTCCTTGAACAAATACTAATAATCTTAATAAAAAAAAAAATATTTGAAAGAAAAAAAATGTAAGTGGCTCTTTAAAACCAGGGAAATTTTGAAAATTGTAATTTTTGGCTCTTCCGCTTCAAAAGGTTGCCGACCCCTGTACTAGAATCATCAGTCTCGCTACATTAGGGGCCTTCACATGGGATAGGTGTACTACTTGAATCATCAGTCTCGCTACATCAGGGGCCTTCGCATGGGATAGGTGTACTACTTGAATCATCAGTCTCGCTACATTAGGGGCCTTCACATGGGATAGGTGTACTACTTGAATCATCAGTCTCGCTACATCAGGGGCCTTCGCATGGGATAGGTGTACTACTTGAATCATCAGTCTCGCTACATTAGGGGCCTTCACAGGGGGATAGGTGTACTACTAGAATCATCAGTCTCGCTACATTAGGGGCCTTCACATGGGATAGGTGTACTACTTGAATCATCAGTCTCGCTACATCAGGGGCCTTCGCATGGGATAGGTGTACTACTTGAATCATCAGTCTCGCTACATTAGGGGCCTTCACAGGGGGATAGGTGTACTACTAGAATCATCAGTCTCGCTACATTAGGGGCCTTCACATGGGATAGGTGTACTACTAGAATCATCAGTCTCGCTACATTAGGGGCCTTCGCATGGGATAGGTGTACTACTTGAATCATCAGTCTCGCTACATCACGGGCCTTCACATGGGATAGGTGTACTACTTGAATCATCAGTCTCGCTACATCACGGGCCTTCACATGGGATAGGTGTACTACTAGAATCATCAGTCTCGCTACATTAGGGGCCTTCGCATGGGATAGGTGTACTACTTGAATCATCAGTCTCGCTACATCACGGGCCTTCACATGGGATAGGTGTACTACTTGAATCATCAGTCTCGCTACATCACGGGCCTTCACATGGGATAGGTGTACTACTTGAATCATCAGTCTCGCTACATTAGGGGCCTTCACATGGGATAGGTGTACTACTAGAATCATCAGTCTCGCTACATTAGGGGCCTTCGCATGGGATAGGTGTACTACTAGAATCATCAGTCTCGCTACATTAGGGGCCTTCACATGGGATAGGTGTACTACTTGAATCATCAGTCTCGCTACATTAGGGGCCTTCACAGGGGGATAGGTGTACTACTTGAATCATCAGTCTCGCTGCATCAGGGGCCTTCACAGGGGGGGGGGGGGGGGGGAAGGTGTACTACTTGAATCATCAGTCTCGCTACATCAGGGGCCTTCACATGGGATAGGTGTACTACTTGAATCATCAGTCTCGCTACATTAGGGGCCTTCACAGGGGGATAGGTGTACTACTTGAATCATCAGTCTCGCTACATTAGGGGCCTTCACATGGGATAGGTGTACTACTTGAATCATCAGTCTCGCTACATCACGGGCCTTCACATGGGATAGGTGTACTACTTGAATCATCAGTCTCGCTACATTAGGGGAATTCACAGGGGGATAGGTGTACTACTTGAATCATCAGTCTCGCTGCATCAGGGGCCTTCACAGGGGGGGGGGGGGGATAGGTGTACTACTTGAATCATCAGTCTCGCTACATTAGGGGCCTTTACATGGGATAGGTGTACTACTTGAATCATCAGTCTCGCTACATTAGGGGCCTTCACAGGGGGATAGGTGTACTACTTGAATCATCAGTCTCGCTACATTAGGGGCCTTCACAGGGGGATAGGTGTACTACTAGAATCATCAGTCTCGCTACATTAGGGGCCTTCACATGGGATAGGTGTACTACTTGAATCATCAGCCTCGCTACATTAGGGGCCTTCGCAGGGGGATAGGTGTACTACTAGAATCATCAGTCTCGCTACATCAGGGGCCTTCACAGGGGGGATAGGTGTACTACTTGAATCATCAGTCTCGCTACATTAGGGGCCTTCACAGGGGGATAGGTGTACTACTAGAATCATCAGTCTCGCTACATCAGGGGCCTTCACAGGGGGGATAGGTGTACTACTTGAATCATCAGTCTCGCTACATTAGGGGCCTTCGCAGGGGGATAGGTCTACTACTAGAATCATCAGTCTCGCTACATCAGGGGCCTTCACAGGGGGGGATAGGTGTACTACTTGAATCATCAGTCTCGCTACATTAGGGGCCTTCACAGGGGGGGGGGGTAGGTGTACTACTTGAATCATCAGTCTCGCTACATTAGGGGCCTTCACATGGGATAGCTGTACTACTAGAATCATCAGTCTCGCTACATTAGGGGCCTTCGCATGGGATAGGTGTACTACTTGAATCATCAGTCTCGCTACATTAGGGGCCTTCACAGGGGGATAGGTGTACTACTAGAATCATCAGTCTCTCTACATTAGGGGCCTTCACAGGGGGATAGGTGTACTACTAGAATCATCAGTCTCGCTACATTAGGGGCCTTCACATGGGATAGGTGTACTACTTGAATCATCAGTCTCGCTGCATTAGGGTCCTTCGCATGGGATAGGTGTACTACTTGAATCATCAGTCTCTCTACATTAGGGGCCTTCACAGGGGGATAGGTGTACTACTTGAATCATCAGTCTCGCTACATCAGGGGCCTTCACATGGGATAGGTGTACTACTTGAATCATCAGTCTCGCTGCATTAGGGTCCTTCGCATGGGATAGGTGTACTACTTGAATCATCAGTCTCGCTACATTAGGGGCCTTCGCATGGGATAGGTGTACTACTTGAATCATCAGTCTCGCTACATTAGGGGCCTTCGCATGGGATAGGTGTACTACTTGAATCATCAGTCTCGCTACATTAGGGGCCTTCGCAGGGGGATAGGTGTACTACTAGAATCATCAGTCTCGCTACATTAGGGGCCTTCGCATGGGATAGGTGTACTACTTGAATCATCAGTCTCGCTACATTAGGGCCTCCGCCGATGGCCATGTCACAAGAGTCCCGATACAAATTAAAAAACAATTACGTCTCTTAATTTAAAAAAAAAAGTAAATGTTTTTAAAACTAAAAATATAAATACAAAAAACATAAAAATAACGCGAGAAACCACTACACATACAAAGCTTTCATACTTCATATTCTTTTGACCGTCTTGCTTTTAGGTAGCATTATAGCAGAATTATATTGAATATATATTGAGATTTTCAAAACAGAAATAAGTATTCTATGTTCGTATTTTCGTATTTTGTTTATACACACACGCACACACACATATATATATATATATATATATATATATATATATATATATATATATATATATATATATATATATATATATATATATATATATATATATGGCCCAAAAAATTTTGCGGGGTGTAATATGTTATAGTATAATTATGTAATAAATATGAAAAGGTTTACGACACAAATTACAATACACAATACTCAACACACTCGTCCACGTCCTCTCTCAACCACACACACCAACCAACTGCCACACAACCTAGCACACCTCACCTGACAACCCTCACGTGAACACCTCTCGTTCTATGTAAACACACTCAACCAAGGGCTACAACTTTATACAAAAGCGGGTACCTGTCGTTCGAGCACACCCCACCCAAACAATCAGGGGACTAGATCCGCTCTAAATGAAGCTGACATTAGATCAATCCAAATATTTGTATTCAAACCCGATTACTAGATTGCAATATCTAAAAGACACGTGTCTGTCCCTTCTTGCTAGAGAAAAGAATTGTGCATCAAGTGAACAACAAACAATATGTGTATAATAGTGCGGAATATTATTAGTACTTTATAAATTCACAGAAAGGGAGAAAGTTAGATCTTTCACTTATATGTGAAATTTCGTTCATCTGTCTGAAATAGGCTTTTGAAAAACTAAAAGTAGAATAAGTTTCACTTCCGGTTATCGGAAATCGCTGAAAAATTAAAACATAACAACAAATTCAATATATTACTTATATATGAAATTTCATCAACCTAGCTGTAACGGTACTCAAGTTGTCGTGTTCACAGACACACTTACACACGCACATACATACAGACATACGGACAAAATTGCAAAACTATGTTTTTCCGACTCATGGAAGTGTAAAACGTCGAGTTCTGTGAAAATTTAGGGGAAATCTCCCGCTTTAATTTAATTGAAATCCTTTATAGCAGTACCATTGCCATTGTGACAACGCTAGCAAGGGCAGACAATCTGGACAGAAGATCAGAAACTTAACAGCCCAAACCCAACCCGAACCCAACCCGAACCCCGTGGTTTTGATAAGGAGACGATGGACAGAAGAGGGTCAGGCCTAGCCGAGCAATTTATGTCCAACTGGCAGTCGGAAGTCTTCAGAGATAGATGTGTCAATCAGATGTAAGTACTCTAGTTAAAACAATCTTACAATCAGATGTAAGTACTCTAGTTAAAACAATCTTACAATCAGATGTAAGTACTCTAGTTAAAACAATCTTACAATCAGATGTAAGTACTCTAGTTAAAACAATCTTACAATCAGATGTAAGTACTCTAGTTAAAACAATCTTACAATCAGATGTAAGTACTCTAGTTAAAACAATCTTACAATCAGATGTAAGTACTCTAGTTAAAACAATCTTACAATCAGATGTAAGTACTCTAGTTAAAACAATCTTACAATCAGATGTAAGTACTCTAGTTAAAACAATCTTACAATCATATGTAAGTACTCTAGTTAAAACAATCTTACAGTCAGATGTAAGTACTCTAGTTAAAACAATCTTACAATCAGATGTAAGTACTCTAGTTAAAACAATCTTACAGTCAGATGTAAGTACTCTAGTTAAAACAATCTTACAATCAGATGTAAGTACTCTAGTTAAAACAATCTTACAGTCAGATGTAAGTACTCTAGTTAAAACAATCTTACAATCAGATGTAAGTACTCTAGTTAAAACAATCTTATAATCAGATGTAAGTACTCTAGTTAAAACAATCTTACAGTCAGATGTAAGTACTCTAGTTAAAACAATCTTACAATCAGATGTAAGTACTCTAGTTAAAACAATCTTACAATCAGATGTAAGTACTCTAGTTAAAACAATCTTACAACCAGATGTAAGTACTCTAGTTAAAACAATCTTACAATCAGATGTAAGTACTCTAGTTAAAACAATCTTACAAACCCGATGTAAGTACTCTAGTTAAAACAATCTTACAATCAGATGTAAGTACTCTAGTTAAAACAATCTTACAATCAGATGTAAGTACTCTAGTTAAAACAATCTTACAGTCAGATGTAAGTACTCTAGTTAAAACAATCTTACAATCAGATGTAAGTACTCTAGTTAAAACAATCTTACACTCAGATGTAAGTACTCTAGTTAAAACAATCTTACAATCAGATGTAAGTACTCTAGTTAAAACAATCTTACAATCATATGTAAGTACTCTAGTTAAAACAATCTTACAATCAGATGTAAGTACTCGAGTTAAAACAATCTTACAATCAGATGTAAGTACTCTAGTCAAAACAATCTTACAATCAGATGTAAGTACACGAGTCAAAACAATCTTACAGTCAGATGTAAGTACTCTAGTTAAAACAATCTTACAATCAGATGTAAGTACTCTAGTTAAAACAATCTTACAATCAGATGTAAGTACTCTAGTTAAAACAATCTTACAATCAGATGTAAGTACTCTAGTTAAAACAATCTTACAATCAGATGTTAGTACTCTAGTTAAAACAATCTTACAATCAGATGTAAGTACTCTAGTTAAAACAATCTTACAATCAGATGTAAGTACTCTAGTCAAAACAATCTTACAATTAGATGTAAGTACACGAGTCAAAACAATCTTACAGTCAGATGTAAGTACTCTAGTTAAAACAATCTTACAATCAGATGTAAGTACTCGAGTCAAAACAATCTTACAATCAGATGTAAGTACTCTAGTTAAAACAATCTTACAATCAGATGTAAGTACTCTAGTCAAAACAATCTTACAATCAGATGTAAGTACTCTAGTCAAAACAATCTTACAATCCGATCTCAGACGGGGTTACGGTCTAGTCATGTAGTGGGGGCAGACAAAAGCTGTGTTAAGTATAGAGTCCTTTCATATGACGTCACGTCCGTTCGTGATACCTACGCCCGCCGCCACAGTGGTGTACACAAGACGTAAACACAATCAGCTGTTCACCAGCGCTGGACGCGTTCACCAGCGCTGGACGTGTTCACCGTATGTAAAGAATCGCGCCCGCGGAAAGGGAAAAATAAGTTAAAAAACTTGAACTCTTAGGAATTGAAGATCCTTATACTGTTATTGACATTTTCGTAGATAATATAAATATGTGGCCAAAATTTCTAAATAAAAATACTGTTAGTAATACTGTTTGCGTTTAGAGTTTAAGTAGACGAATCTGATCAAATGCAGTTCTCGATACTTTGTTTCAGGTAAGGACAGTAAAATAATAAACTTCATTTTAATTATAAAAGATAACTATTAATAAAAGACAAAGTCAAAAGTAATAATAAGAAGAATAAGATCTAATAGTAGGCCTAATAATAGTGTTTTAATATCTAGATCTAGAATCTAGCTCTAAACATGGCGTAAACAAAATTCGGACCACCGATCTAGATTCTGGATTTAGGGTGACTGACTCCGCTGGGTAGACATAGAATCTAGAATCTACTTCTTTACTTAAATTTAATTACAAAATTTAGATCTACATTCGATTCAAAATACACCTATAATAAACAGAGCCGGCGTTAGGGGTACGCGGGGCCTATGGCCAACCATCCGCGCGGGGCCTTATATTTTTTTCATTGGTGTATAATTAAATAAAACATGTACAGTGAGGCGTTTTTTTTTTCTTCTCAAAGCGAATTAATATTTATAACGATATATATGGTATTTTTAAGCTGTTTATCAATGTCGTATTAACATTAAGACACTGATTAACAAATAATTTGTTTACTTAAAAGTGCTTTTGAAACGTTGCTTTTTTCTGTTAAGGCTTTTTGTTTGAAAAGTAAAAAATAAAACAGATATAAGTTTGAGACACGCATTAAAGAGTCGATGAACGTCAGCTTCAAACCTGATTTTTTTACATTAATGTTTATTTATGAAAATCTTACCAGTACGTTCACAAACGAAGATCTACTTTTCTTGCCTTTCGTGAGGAAAATTCCATGATTATATCATCATAGTCCAAACTGGAGGCTATGTCTTTTTCTATTGACAGAATCGACAGGCCGCAGAGCCTGTCTTGGGACATCGTTGATCTCAAATAGTTCTTGATCAACTTCAGTTTGGAGAAACTTCTTTCGGCGCTTGCCACTGTGACTCGAACTGTTTGCAAGATTCTGTAGGCGATCGCCGTATTGGGAAAGGAATCCCGAATACTCCAAATGTACTGAAGGCACTTTTTGGCTGACTTAATACCTTCGGGCACTTTGAAGCAACGTTAAATCGGTCCACAGTGGCAGGTGATAGTATCGATATTTTCTCAATTTATCGAGGGTTAACAGTGGCATTCAAAGTGTGTGGATGCCGGGGAAAATAGCAAAACATTGATAGATTTCGGAATAAGCTCGAATCGTGAAAAAAAACTGTTTACAGCTATAGATATCCAAATGAAATGACTCTCAAATGTAATCACGGACGCTCAGTAAGGTGGAACACTGGGGGGGGGGGGGGGGGGTGACAGTTGGTGGGGTGAGGTGAAGCCCGTGAAGGATAACTGTACATTTAAATCTATGGGACGCCAAACCCTAAAAAAAAAATCAGTTCGGGTACTAGGTTACTGGATCTGGCCGCAGCCATTCAAGAGAAGGTGCGTGTGTATAGAGCGTCCACGTATTACATTACAGGTTAAGACCGCGTTCTCACAAGAGAAGGTCCGTGTCTATAATTAGAAAGTGAACCATGTTATTTATGAGTTTCGCGATGGCATGCTCGGACTGCCGGTAATTTAGACGTTTTAGAAATCAGGAGAACTTTACTATAAAACAGTCTCGGTACGATGTATCAAACAGTATAGATTTTATAATTTGTTTAGTGTGCCCACACTATTTTAAAACAAGAATCACTATGGCCTTAACTATTATACTGAATATCCCTACACAGAGGCGTAGCGAGGGGGGTGCGGATCGCACCGGGTGACACCATTAAGGGGGGTGACACCAAGGCAAAAAATAGCAAAATATATAGAGAAAAACTTGAGGGGGGTGCAAATCGAAAACTTGAGGGGGGGGGGGGGTGCAAATCGAAAGTTTGAGGGGGGGGGGGTGCAAATTGAAAATTTGAAAGTTTTTTTCCCGGGAAGGGTCGCTACGCCTCTGGGGGAGGTGGGTGTCACCATTAAGTGCCGCACCGGGTGACACCTCACCTCGCTACGCCACTGTCCCTACAATTAATTAAAATAAACATGTGCTTAATCACTTTACGAATACCGTTAAAGTTTACCAAAATGAAAATGGACAATATTACTGTATAAATGCCCTTCAAAAATATAAAAATAAATACAAGTATAATGTATTTAAAGATGACCTGACCTTATATAAAATAAATATGAACATAATTACTGTATGGATGCCTATCACCCCCCCCCCCTCCTCCTCTGCAAGACATCATCAGGTCACTGACTGTTTACTACAGGCACCCCGCCTGCTCACTAAAAAAAACGTCTTCAACGGTCCGCAAACAATAGGGTATCTTTTTACATTTTTCCCGATTTTACCTCCCATGTCAGGTCGGGGGCTAATTCGCGACCGCCATCTCCAGTCACCTCAGGACAATAGCAAGTTGACCGTGCCAGCGATGTGTGACACTAATGTCTTTCTTTAGAATAATGGTCTGTCCCAGCCCATGTAAAGAAAAACTCACTAACATCAGCCTTGGCCTCAGTTTTAACATCCAACTACTTCGGCCATTTAGTTGGGTTTTTTTTTTAAATTTAATTCAGCAAAGGTTATTTAAGTTTACAAACTAATTCAGGCAACAATGGCCTTGCTGAAGCGCGGGGCCCCTTCAAGCGCGGGGCCTGGGGCGGTCGCCCCGTTTGCCACCCCCTAACGCCGGCTCTGATAATAAATCAAAAGTAGTCATAATACTATTATAGGCCTAATAAAGCATTTAATTGTCTCTAAGATCTAAAATCTCGCTCTATAATCTAATCATTTTTTTAGCAAACGAAATTTTCTGAAATTGAAATAGATTGTATGACTAGACTTAGATCTAGAATCTGCTACTTAAATTTTAAAAACTGTATACAAGCATGTAGTTGATATTACTGTAGTAGAAGGCCTTAATAAATTACTAAGGCCTACCTACTTTGTTGTCTTTTTACAGCAATATGTATCTGATACTGGACTGAGTTTAATTAAATTCAAATTCATATCTAGTAATTGGTCTACTAAGTTTTTGTAGCCTAGCAGTACAATCTAGATCATACCAGCCAACAACAAATAACCACATTATTATTATTTGGTTAATGATTAGGCTAATTTTTTTTAAAATCCACTGTTTATAAAAGAAACAAATCAAGCTAGAAACATTATAAGTGAGATGGTTTAGAATAATAACATTGGACCCAGTCTACAATTGATACAATTGCAGGTCTACATAGGGCCTACAGTCTAGTAGTTTACAGTAGGCACCTAGTGTGTAGCTAGTATACTAGTGTGTAGCTGTCCAGAGTTAAGATTCTTAATGCCTTAATGCTTTCCCCTGATAAGCCATGTGTGCTATAAATGACATAACATGACATCGAGGTGAGAAATGTTGAGGGGAGAGCAGTGGGACTTTTCCCTTTGTTCTCCCTGCTGGGCCCTGAGGGTCAAAATTATAAAAGAAATACTATCTCTGTGGGGCTGGGTATCACGGAGGTGAGACATTTTCAGGGGAGGGCAGGGCAGACTCCTCTTTGGTTTTATTGTGGGCTAGATACAGGTGGCGGCTGGCCACCATGAGGATTGAACATCAGTATTAATGTGTCTGATCACTTCCCTGCTGGATTATAAGGTCTTAAATTGTATAACATGTTACCCAGATTGGTTATTACCCATGGATTATATTAGTCGTTGTAGTGTGGGTTTTGTAGGAGTTAAGTGGTCTCACGTTTGCTACAGTAGATAACCTATAATATATTACTTCATTTGATCAGATTCGTCTACTTAAACTCTAAACGCAAACGGTATTACTAACAGTATTTTTATTTCGAAATTTTGGCCACATATTTATATTATCCACGAAACTGTCAATAACTGTATAAGGATCTTCAATTCCTAAGAGTTCAAGTTTTTTAACATATTTTTCCTTTTCCGCGGGCGCGATTCTTTACATACGGTGAACACGTCCAGCGCTGGTGAACACGTCCAGCGCTGGTGAACAGCTGATTGTGTTTACGTCTTGTGTACACCACTGTGGCGGCGGGCGTAGGTATCACGTGATTTAGGTCACGTGTTTGCAAGGACTCTATAGTTTATGCGTTGTCATAGCAACCCACGAAAGTAAAAACAATGACAGCATCCAGACTTGTTTGCCACTAGCAGATAGAGGGAATGGTTTATTTATATCTGAGAGCGACACAAGCTCGCTGTAGCCACTAGCTAGAATTGAACGTATGTCAGCTGTAAATCAGCTGCCATGGTTTGGGAGTGTATCTTAGGTGTATCATGCGCTGTTCTTCGCATTTTATTCCATTGTGTTTCAGTTCCAAAGTCTGATCTAGTGTGTCTCTGTGTGTTGTGTACCCATGTGTCCCACTGTGTCCTACTCTTTAGGAGATTCTCAATTTGTTTTAGTGTGTTTCTAAGTGAGTGCTCTTTTTTCTTTTGCCCTTTACTTTATGGTACCTCAAATTAACAGAATGCTTTTTGCCCCACTCCTATCTCAACTTCATATAAATTTTTATATATTTATTCCCCACGCTTGAGCAATACATGTTTTTCTTTGAATTAAAGCAAAAGTTTCTCTTGCGAACATTACAGTGACACTGCCAGAATAGAAGCCAATCCTCAAGTGACGTCACATGACCCCCTAGAACAATTCCTAGCCAAAAACTCAAGCAAGGAATTGGAGAATTTTATATTCAGCCAATCAAAGACTAGAGTAAGCTGCTAATTAAGTTAAAACAAACCATTTTTATTATAATTATTTTCATGAATTCTTTCGGATTAGGATTACAGTGTTTCATTGATGCATTTTAGTGACTTAAAGTTTAAATCATTATTTAAGAACTTTCGGCCTACTAAACTCAAAAATATTGGAGGCTACAACTACAAAACTATATCTTTTTAAGTGTATATATATATTTATATATATATATATATATATATATATATATATATATATATATATATATATATATATATATATATATATATATATATATATATGAGCCGACCCGCGGAGTATAATACGCCGCTATTTAGTTGTTTTATTATCTACTTTTCAGTAATTCATAATTTGTGAATTCGACAGTACCAACGCTGCCAATGAAAATATTTGCTTTAAAACACTATCAGTATCTCGTTAAGGACAATTACCCCCCAACCCCGCTCCCCCCCCCCCCCCCCGGTGAAAGTAAATCCCTCTTAGTTACCTCCCATAAGTTTAAAATCGTTTCAAACTAAATTATCTGCTCCTAATAGTCGTCACTAAACCCGGCTATACGATTGTAAACATTTAGCTCATCAGACCATGTGGGGGTGGAAGGGAGCGCGCTTACAACTTGATGTTTTCTATCGTCTCCAAGAAGATATATATATATATATATATATATATATATATATATATATATATATATATATATATATATATATATATATATATATATATATATATATATATATATATATATATATATATATATATATATATATATATATATATATATATATATATATATAAGTCGTACTGGCCAGGGCCTTTACTGGCCACTGTGAAAAACCTGTCTGTAAAGGACCATGACTTGTGTGTTTATTAAGCAGCATATCCCCTGCATTGCCCGGGTCTAAGAACATATCACTTTTCGAATTAACTCTAACCACAAATGACCAAAACTAAAATACGCAAAAAAAAACCACAGACATAACGCAAACACAAATGCAAACACAAACTCAAACAAAAACCCAACCACAAACCCAAAGAAAACACAAACAAAAAAGCAAACAAAGATACACACACAAATCCAAAGACAAACAATAACTAAAAATAATGCTAAATACGTCAGGGGGCGCTGGCGGAGCCCCCTGATTCAACTTAGTAAACGACTATAATACCTACTTATTCATAGTCTTTTGCACTGACTTGAACGAACGCAGGCGCCATAGCGAACACGGAAAGGCCCGAGGCGCTAAATAGTACTCTGTTGGGGCGCCAGAGGACGCCCAGATTCGATTTAATGTACGACTATAGTAACCTTTCATATCCATTGTCTATCGCACTGTTTAGAACGAAAGTATGCACCATAGCGCCCACAAAATAGCCAATCGCCCTGCCAGTGGAAGTACCTGATTCAATTTAGTAAACAACTATAATACTCTCAGCCTGTCAGCAAACCGAAAGATAGAACATTGGCCAGGACATCCCGGCCAGTGCGTGCATTGGCCGGCCAAAGTACAAAATACGCTGTCAAGTTTAAGCGCTTCGGACTTTGGCAAGTACGCCCCGGCCAGTGCGCGCATTGGCCGGCCAATGTACAAAATACGCTCTTAGTGCTAAGTTATTCCGGCTTTGGCCAAGATAAATAGCTTTTTGCTTCTGTTTTCTCTGAAAACACTGAGCTGGTTGGTCACAGACTTGCGTACCATTTCTATAGCCAGATTCCACTGGAGGTGCCAGCGTTTATTTTCTTGCTAGTTTGTAGGGTGTAAATCTAAGACCTTGTCTGTTAAAAAAAAATTTTCATGTTTGTTTGTTCATTTGAATAGGAGGAATATGTTTCACTTGTGGCTGAGATGCTAATGGCTTTGAGAGATAGTGCAAAAAAACCTGGTAAGGGAGGTATTATTACAAGAAACATACCATTATTAGTCCATAGATCTAGGTAAAATGAATTGAAAGAATACATTTTAAATTATTTCTGTTCAATTTAAAAATGGTTTACTATGATGAAAAAAACTGATACAGCTTAGAGTTTAGACTATAGATTATAAGCCTAGCAGAAGCCTGTACACATTGCTTTGATGTCATACCAATGATACCATTGCCTAGCCTGTACAAATTGCTTTGATGTCATACCAATGATACCATTGCCTAGCCTGTACAAATTGCTTTGATGTCATACCAATGATACCATTGCCTAGCCTGTACAAATTGCTTTGATGTCATACCAATGATACCATTGCCTAGCCTGTACAAATTGCTTTGATGTCATACCAATGATACCATTGCCAACTAGGAAACTTACCTGGACTGTAGGCCAGGAGTGCTTTAAAAATATGAAATGAATTCTCATCTAAACTCTTGTTCTAAAGTTTAGAATATGAACATTTTTGGTGACAGGACAAATTATCTCATGGACAAAAGATACCAGGACAAAATATATCAAGACAAATGATACCATGGACAAATGATCTCAAACTAAATATCTCACGGCGAAATATGTATACTTTTGTATAGTGTTTGAGATTATTATCTAGTCGATTTTAACATTTTAAAAAATTGACTGTCTTAAGGATTTGTCCTGAGATCATTTGTCATGGAACCCAATTTTTAGACCCCCCATTAGCTGTAAAATAGTATGCAAATATAAATACATTTGTCAAATGCTTGGATATTTATCTGGAATGTGAATTTTCAGTTTATAATTCAAGCATCTTAAGTGCTGCATCACCTCAAGTCTTGGCTGCTGCTGGTATTGATAAAGATGACTTGCTTAGTAGAACACAAGATGAAAACAAAGATGACATACTACATACAACAAAAGACAAGGAAAATTAAAATGATATGTGACATAGTTTGAAGAGAGTTCTACTTTTTATAACTTATAACAGGTACATGTACTACAAATTTTGCTTGTAATGTTATTAGTGCTATTGTACAGAACACTCTTACATAATATTACTCTACATACATATTTTGCTTGTAATGTTATTAGTGCTATTGTACAGAACACTCTTACATAATATTACTCTACATACATATTTTGCTTGTAATGTTATTAGTGCTATTGTACAGAACACTCTTACATAATATTACCCTACATACATATTTTGCTTGTAATGTTATTAGTGCTATTGTACAGAACACTCTTACATAATATTACTCTACATACATATTTTGCTTGTAATGTTATCAGTGCTATTGTACAGAACACTCAATATTACTCTACATACATATTTTGCTTGTAATGTTATTAGTGCTATTGTACAGAACACTCTTACATAATATTACTCTACATACATATTTTGCTTGTTATGTTATTGTGCTATTGTACAGAACAGTAATCTGACTCTTACATCATATTACATTATTACTCTCCATATTTTGCTTGTTATGTTGCAACCATCTGTCTGGACATCAGAACCACCAGCAACAGCTGCTTCCGTTGTTGCTATCAGAATTATTTTTAGAATGCTCTCCCTTTGTAATAGAAAATATTCTTTTCTTTGCTGAAGGTTTCAAATAACATATTAATATATTACCTGTTTTTTAAACATTTGAAGATCAGATACCACTTGTGCTGTAGGCCTACCATTTTAATATTTTGGTTAACCACCATCTACATAGATCTAGAGCCTCGAGAAATACATTTTTTTCATGATTCATTTTGATAGATTTTATAGGATCATCAAATACTGAAGTTTTTTTAAAGAAAAGGAAGACTGTGAACTGTGATATTGTCATTTATTTCAGATTAGATGTTTCATGCTTCCAGCTGTTTCAAGGTTATTATGTTTCTGAGCGATCATGTTTAAACTTTTTGGATGCATTTTGGTCAGTTTCTGTCAAGCATCTCTTCGGGGAGGCAGAGAATCAACCCCCCCCCCCCCCCATGATGAAACAATTTATATTTATATAAATATTTACTTTTATCAGTGTCCCCACCCCCATCTGGAGAAAAAAGTCAGAAAGAAACACTGATCTTGGTTATTTGTATGTCGCACTGTCAAACTTGTTCTTTATGATTTGTCTGCATTCTTGACATCTCCTAGTTACAGCTTGCATCTTTGGGTGTATTTCACTCTTGTCTAAATTACCATTTTTTTTTAGTTAGATGTTAGTGTTAACTAATTTTTTCAGCAGAACTAAAAAGCTATGATCTTTTCATGAAAATAAACTTACTAATGATTAAATCTTTCAATGGCATTTTTTGTAACTGCTGTGATTACAGAAACCAGGAAAGTATGACTTCAGTTCAATCTATTTTTACCAGAATTGGATGTCAGTCTGTGACTTGAAGGGTGAAAAAGTTTTGTCAACAAAGCGCAGCAGTAAAGCCAGCATTGAGAACTTAGTTACAGCTTGTGCAACCACATAAGATGTGCAACCACATGATTTCTACTTTTTTGTAATGCACGGAGTGACCGTTTTTATACTGAAAAAGTTGTGACACTGCATGATGAAGACAAAAACGTACATTTTACATTTATAAATGCTATGTAAACCTTTTGACAAACAGTTATAACAAAACAATACTAAAAAGGACTAAAGCAATAGCCACAAGCAACTGTACTAGATTTTAATCTTGAAACAACATGTTAAAAATCACTAGAGTATAAAACACAGCTCTATTAAAGGACTGTACACGCAGGTAATCCTGGCAGTTGTGGAGGACACACTAGGAAATAAATAGTTTCTCACAGGTCTCTTGCAATAGATTGATGACATAACTCTCTTCTTTACCATAGGTAGAAAGGAAGGGGATGGCTGACATATAACAATATGAATCATCTTGAGGGGATGGGGAGTTGACAAGATTATCATGTCCAACATTCCAGCTAATCTGGCAATCCAAAAATAGAAACACAACAGTAATAAATAGAAATAACATTTAACATGTAGGGTGTTCAGTGTCAATTCTCCATTTCTAGATGAAAGCAATTTGATTTCATCTCCATAACAACTTCACAGCTATGCATTCTAAGAATGAAATGTCATGTCAGATCTTTTCCACTACTTAAGAAACCAAATTGCTTTGTGCAATGCAATCTGAATTTGCTAATTAGTAGGTAATGTGCACATTTTCTCTTCTTTCAATCACCAAAATCAATTGCTCTGAACTAAACTAGCCAGATTTGAATATATTCATAAAATATGAGGATTTTGAAAAATGTCAATTGGAGAGGAGGCAGTACACATGAATGCTAATGGAGAAAAAATATAAATGAAATGTGATGAAAAGCCATGAAATTTTTATTTACAAGTCTCATCTCTTTAAGCAAGATCTTGGATGCTCTTCCAATTATGTCACTAGATTCTCTTTAGTACTGTCTATCTTAAATATTTGAGTTACTGGAATTGACATAAGAATCAACAGTGGGGTGCAGGAATTGAGCACAAGCTTTCAACTACTTGCATAAGAATAAAGGGAATGGGGGGGGGGGGGGGGGGGGAGAGTGATATGTTTTCTTTAGAATAATCTAGTTCAATTAGCAATATTTAATTAAGTGGTTTTTTCTAGTAAAAAAAAATGACTTGGGCCTGAATAAGTCTTCATATAAATTTTTATAAAATGATATGACAAAATCAAATGGTAATACTAGTTGTATGGCAATTATAACTTACTCAATAAGAGCAGTTCAAGGAACTCATATGGTCAAACAATATCCTTGACAGGTAGTTTTATCACTTTCTCTTGACTTAAACAATTAAATAAGATTCAAATAAATTCTTCTACATGAACGAATGTTATTGCATACAGGAAAACATGGATGTAATCATAACCATAAGCAAGTGGTCAGCACCCACCTGGGATTCTTCACTCTTATCTTATAGACCACATGTGTAAACATTTCTCACTGGCATTAAACTACAGCAATATCTGACCCAGGCAAGTATAAAAATAGAATCAACTGTTTGAATAGAACATTGAAAGATCATCTGTTGACCCTCTCTACAGACAAGATGCCACAAAGTTTCAGCTCTGACTTGTCCCAGACTTTAACTAGAGTAAGGGGATAAGCGTTGAGAAATTGGGGACAATCTTGTTTTACTTGAATCTCTTGTAGGTGTCATCTCGGGTCACAGGCACTGGAAAAACGCGGGGAAAAAACAAAAGATGGGAGAAAGTGAGAAAATTGTATGGTCATTGACATAAGAGTTGGTGAACAACATAGGGAGGCTGTACATGGCATTGTCAACAGTTCATGGAAATGTCACCCTTACAAAAACAGTCCATTCAAATGTTTCAATAGTCCTATTGAAATGAAACTGGTTAGTTTAGATATCATCTACCTTACATAACAATAGCTTTTGGGAGTTGGTGGATTGGACTGCTGATATTACAATGAGATACCTGACTGGTGGAGATGACTAAACAGGATGTATGAGAGATCAAAACAGAGGTACAAGTTCATGGTGATGTCAATAAATAGAGATATACACTTGAAATGTTGACATTAATCACCTTCAATGGTTTGGTAACAATTAGCTCCAACATTTAAAAAAATTCTTACATTTTTTGTTGTTTTTTTTCTAGTAAATGTAATTGTGGTCACTTGTATACTGTCAAATTTTTCCTAAGTCAATACAATTGAACAAGATACAAAGTCTGGTCTTTTAATTTACTATTGAAACAAAAGAAACTTTTAGATTGCATGTTCAAGTAAAAAAAACAAATGAGTTGCATAAGTCTACACGCTACAAGCCTGGTGGTAAAGATGTGGAGTGCCACAGACCGCATCAAACTGCACATCAGCGCAACGTTGTTGGCATCGCAGCAGCGATAGCGGGCAGCAGCAGCAGCAGCAGACAGCACGGATGGTAAGAGGGAAAACATCAAAAGAAGGAGACAGCTTCCACTGCTCAACTAGCAGACCACATTTGCTTTTCTAATTTGAATTGTTTAACATCTGGACAACTAGTTTTATATTGCCATCTATTTGAAATACAGAGAAGCCAGGAGTCTTCTCAAACCTGGACATCAAGTTTTTTTTTAACATTTTAAAATTTGGTTTTAAACTTGCTAGACAACTTGTTGCTCTTTCCTTGCTCAAAAGAATCCAGGATAATCTGAAAGAAGGACGTATATAAGAGATGTCACCATCCGCTGGAGGCGCAATGCAGCAAGTGGTTAGTAAAAATATGACCTCATGTAGAAGATGATTTTCTGAATGATCATTTGCTAGGGAGCAAGCAGACAAGCAAGGGTGGTCAACTACAGGCAAAGCTACCATCACCATATTCTAAGGGCATGTGGGTTCTAAAGTTTTTTTAGTGCAATTTGTTGCATTGTAAATACATAAATGTACCATTCTAAACAGTGTTGAGAAATTTTTGTGTTTAAATGGTAAATTTGAAAACTGTATTATGCAATAAAGAAAAGAGCATTTCTGTCTAACTAAATACTCCATAAATGACTATTTTTTATCATTCATCTAATAGATTTAAAGAAAGGAATAAAATGTGAAGCACTGAAGACAAAAACACTGAAATTTTTTTTTTACTGAGAGAAGAGCTGAAACTATTGTCTTTTAGACTTATATGTAAGATTTCAAACTGAGCTGTATAATAGACAACTCAAGTTTCACAGAAAGCTGACACATGCCCTAACAATTGTTGACATTTATGTCCAAATGATTGGACAGGAATGAAAATGTCCTTATTATTATACCAACACTATCAAAACTCCATTCCAAATGAGGGTTTTTGTTTTATTTGAAAGAAACAAGAAACAGCAGCAAAAGGTTTCCCAAGCACACACCACCAGCTTGAGGTCATGATCTGACATGCTCAACTCAATGTGTATCAAGTGTATCAGATGTCACCTACAACCATTATTTCATTACTCTAAGCTAAACAATGTTCCTTATTAAAAGAAATGCAGAAATGTGTTATCAATCTACGCTGGCCAGAGTGTGGTTAGCTGATATTGTGATAAGCCAGTAACCAGGTGGAGATGTGAATAGATCACTCAGGTAAATATTTGTTCAATTTCTTCACTCAATCACTTTCATGAGTCATCTAAATGTAAGGGACCATCCATTACATGTCTCAAGTCTATTTTTTGACCACCCCCTCCCCCAGCAAAACAAGAGCTAGATACAGCCAGACTTAAATGTTAGCAGCAAAGATTCAAGTTATTTTTTTTTCTCTGGCAAATGATGTATGTCTGCTTTAGAAATGGACATTCTTAGTCAATGCTTTGTTACTAATAATTATAAGGAATTTAGTTCAAAATTAGCCCTTACTACATTAGTAACGTTGATCAAGTCATTTGATATTAGTTATAAAAGACTTTAGTTATATTGGTATCCGCAAGATGTTAATTATGTAGATTTTTGCTATTTAAGGGTTACGGATGAATTCAACATTTCAATTCTCAAGGTTAAATAAATAATTGGTCATTGTCTCTTTTTCTGTGCTAAAATTGTGGATAAAAAAAAAAAAGACGTGGATACCCTCAACTCACATCATCTGACCATAGAATGGATGATCCCTTTGTGGCAGGTTCAAACAGAAATTCAACAAACATTTTGCCTGACTTGGAATGACTAAATATAAACATGTAGTACACAAGCATGAAATTCCTTACACAATGTAGCACAGATATCGCTTTAATACAGTCAGAAAGTTAATCAAAAGAAATTTGAAAGCAAATGAAGCAGTAACAGAAGCTTGAAACTATTGGAGTTGAAAGAGGTTTGAAGTTACCTTTTTGTAGCTTGAAACACCATGCTATGATTTGACTGTGACAAAAAACAGGCATCAAACAAGTTAGTAAAAAGCAAACAAGTTCTAACAAACTACCTGAGACACCCTTACAGCACAGGGACATCCACACATTCAACAATCAGAGCTCATTCAGTTTCAGTAGACCACACAGTCATGCAACTACTGGCTATTAGCAGTTCATTCTACAACCTTCTACATTAGCAGCACTATCCACATCTGCTGTTAGCACTATTCAAGTCATATAAAGATGGGAAAAAAGGAATTTTGGTAAGAAAATAACCCCCACAGCACACTTCATCTCTGACTAGCCAGGATAAGATTTCAGCTCCAGCTCTAGTTAGCATCCAGGTCAAGTGAAGAAACCAATCTATAAGCCAAGAGTTATCAAGACAGACACATGGTACAGAGTTAAAACACACAGCATCTTGTAGTCAAGTCTTTTTATTATCCAAACATGAGTCAACGATGCCATGGCATGTTTTATCTAGACCTAATTACACTTGAAAAAAAAACATTTCCACCAATTTAATGGTTTAAAATCATGCAAGAAAAAAGCATTTAGCACATTTTCCCTATGACAATTTGCCTGATTTTTATGTAATCAAATATATATTTAATAGTTAAGTCTGACTTAGAGCTAAGAATGCTAACATTAGTTATCACATTTAGGAAACAGGGCTGTTTTAAAGTAACCAAACAATTTCTTTGGAACTAAAATACTTGTATCAAAACATTAGAATAAATAATACTAGCGACTCCTCAACCATCTCAATCAAAACCTGCTTTTTTTTCACTGGCCTCATCATCAGAGCAACCATGACAAGCAGGTCAAGGTTGGCAAGAAAAAAATTTCTTTTAGCAGAACAGAAGTGCAGGAAAAATGTCAGGTTAACCTCAATTTTTTCAATAAGTATAAGTCAGTTAACAGGAAAGAAATTTTCTATGGCAAGTATTTTTCCACATGGAATTTCTGTTAAAGTAAAAACTATAGTTCTGAAATGAATTTTTGTTAGAGTAAAAACTATAGCTATAGGGTTAGTTTCAAAAGAATGTGTATACATTGAGCTCATAAGTAGTTGGTGTCACCAGTGAATGGGCTAGAGAGACAGCAAAAAGATTTTCTTGGCACTTGTTCAACTCAACTTGTTAGACTAGCTGTTAATGGGGAAACCTAGCATGCTGACATAGCCACACACTTGTGTCAATATCCTAATCAACTACCACATTTTGCCTTGGGCTTTTTAGTCCTTTATTAATACACACAATTTGTTTGACTTGCAAGAAAGGGTTTCAAGAGAAATAGAATTTAGATGGGGAAAAAACTATCAATATTGTAAATACACATACTGCATCTTATTATCAGTGTTTTAAAATTCTGCTAGTAAAAATAACTGACTGGTTTGATTAAATAAACTCTTGATACAATTATCAATCTTAAACATAAAGAGTAAGAAAATATTAATTAAAAAAAATGATATTGTTACAAACAAGTTATTCTGGTGAACAAGATCAAACAAGGCCATGTATCAGTTGCACAATTAGTGGGAGTTCATATCTTAATTAACTAAGCTAGGAGTTGCTTCTAAAAATAATCCTTTGACATAAACACATGAAAAGATCATTTAGGATCCTGCTTTCAATAAATACTGCACATTCATAATAACTCTCTCCCATTTGAGGGGAACCAAGTAATGCACTGGTTTTATGACTTGACAGCTTCTTTAAAGTACATTTCTAGTGACCAATCAATTACTTTTTTTAAAAGTTGAGTCAAAGAAAGTCTTTGATGTTATCTTATAGCCTGTGTACAAAAAATGGAATGAGAACAATGTTTTCAGACATACATACATTAATAGAGAGCTTTCATATTGCAGGAATAAATACACCAGATCAAACCATTGATACAAAATCTATTGGATATTAAGGAAAATATTGTGGCAGTAAAAAGAAAATGCAGTTGTAAAAAAATGTCTAAATACATGTGAGACACAATTCATCATGTACAAGTTTGGTCAAATCAAATCACTAGGAATGGTTGGGGATGAGATATTTGGATGGGTAAAGACCACAAAGGCTTCACACCATGCTAAATGACACAACAGGCCTCACACAACTACTTATATTACAGAGTCACACATACACACATGGTAAAAAAAACAACAGGAGACTAGAGTCTACACATTCAATGAGCACATTGATGAATGAATGATATTTTTTTAGTTAATAGCCAAAAAAATGTTTGAAGTATTAAAAACAAAAATAGAAACAAAAATAAAAACTATTCAGCCATCTATCAGCAAATGTACCCATACTCAGTAGAGACATGAACAATCCTTATACTCGCATTCATCAAGTGCCCTCATCATTTTTTAAACAATGTTTTCAATATGTCTGCATCAAGTCCTCAATTCTATTCTCAATGTCTACAAAGTGAATTCTTTAAAAAATGAGGACACTGATGTATTCATTTATTAAATCTTCTTTGCTGACAATCTTCTGAGGGAAGTGGGCAAATAGAAAATGTTTGATTAGCCCTTATAAGCTAGTATACATCCAACCAACATAACCAGCCCAGATCAAAACAAGCCAATGACATGAGTACAGTGGATTTTTACCGTCAGCAAACTTGCGGGCAACAAATTTCAGAGTTTCATCTAGTATGATGACTGGGATGGAGATCTTCATAACTGCTACCCATTCCTCAAGGTTCAGAGGAGTAATTTGGAAGATCACCTACAGGCAAACACAAAAAAACTTGACAATAGTAAGGACAAACAAGCAAAACAAAGGTTTCATTCACTGAAATGATTTGATCATTTTTCCCTTCCTACACTATTCTGTAAGTATCTGAGGCCTAGGTCACAGACCAAGTGAGATATCCTATGATAGACTAGTGAGATATCCTATGATAGACTAGTGAGATATTCTATGATAGACTAGTGAGATATCCTATGATAGACTAGTGAGATATCCTATGATAGACTAGTGAGATATCCTATGATAGATTAGTGAGATATCCTATGATAGACTAGTGAGATATCCTATGATAGACTAGTGAGATATTCTACGATAGACTAGTGAGATATCCTACGATAGACTAGTGAGATATATCCTATGATAGACTAGTGAGATATCCTATGATAGACTAGTGAGATATCCTATGATAGACTAGTGAGATATTCTACGATAGACTAGTGAGATATCCTATGATAGACTAGTGAGATATTCTATGATAGATTAGTGAGATATTCTATGATAGATTAGTGAGATATTCTATGATAGATTAGTGAGATATTCTATGATAGATTAGTGAGATATTCTACGATAGATTAGTGAGATATTCTATGATAGATTAGTGTGATATTCTACGATAGATTAGTGAGATATTCTATGATAGATTAGTGAGATATCCTATGATAGACTAGTGAGATATCCTATGATAGATTAGTGAGATATTCTATGATAGACTAGTGAGATATCCTATGATAGACTAGTGAGATATTCTATGATAGACTAGTGAGATATTATATGATAGATTAGTGAGATATTCTATGATAGATTAGTGAGATATTCTATGATAGATTAGTGAGATATTCTACGATAGATTAGTGAGATATTCTACGATAGATTAGTGAGATATTCTATGATAGATTAGTGAGATATTCTACGATAGATTAGTGAGATATTCTATGATAGATTAGTGAGATATTCTATGATAGATTAGTGAGATATTCTATGATAGACTAGTGAGATATTCTATGATAGACTAGTGAGATATTATACACTAGATTAGTGAGATATTATACAATAGACTAATGAGACATTATACAATAGACTAATGAGATATTCTATGATAGACTAGTGAGTAATATGATAGACTAGTGAGATATTCTACGATAGACTAGTGACATAGTAATAATGAGATATTCTATAATAGACTAGGGAGATATTTGGTGTTTTATGTGTGCTCCTCTGTCCTCACAATTGCTTTCGCTGACATTGAAAACATTTGATCCATGTGTAATAGCACACACATTTTAAGCTTAAAACTGGGGTAGAGAGCCAGAGAAACATTATATGCCTCTAAAGGCTTCAAATTATGTTACCATAGAAACAATTCATTTAGATATGCATTAATTCATTAGTCCATCAGTTTAGGGTTAAAAAAAAGGTTAAAAAATGATATAAAGTGAATCATAAAAGTGATGGAAGAGAAGTTTTAGGTACTTACAGACATGACATCCACATAGAGAATAAAGAAATGGAGGCACATGGAAAGACAGATGGCTCCCATCAACCACTTGTTTGTCCAGGGTGGCATCAAGATCAGAGACTGGTTTTCACTCAAGCTGTGTGGGTACAGCAGTTTATTCAAACATTTAGTCACATTGGATTTGTAAAACTCAGTAGCAGCTCAAGCAACACAACAGTAAGAAGAAAAAAAATGTCAGAAAATAAAAGTAAACTAACATGTTATTTCAGTTGCTTTTTGGAATTAATACTAACAGATGTCACAAAACAACTATACAGAAAGACTGGATCAGCTTGGAAAAACAGACCATATAAAAAAATACTCTTCTATTCTTTCGTTTGACTTGTTTCATGCATTATGCACTTTAACTTCTATGCCTAAAAAGATAATGTATTCAAAGAGGATTTCATGCAATGATAAGTAGACTAACAATCATGTATGCAAATATGCCTTATTTCAGTTTCAGCTCCATTCAATCAATTCAATGGGACAATCAAGTCCAGTGCTATTGGTTTCAAAAGTCCAAGCACCCAGTTGAAATGAGGCATGAGAATACATGTTTGTTTTACCCTTTCTTATTTCTACTGCTACAACAAACTTTTAAGACTAGCTACTGGTGTTAGCAATACTTGGCTTTTAAGTACAGTTAAAACAATACTTGAGGCAGACTATAAATTGTAGCAAAGCAAAGCAAAATATAAGAAAAAATAACATTTGGCATCATTAGAGTTAAAGTAGGTCAAGAGATGACTTTCTTGAGCAAATGAATGAAAGCAATATTCTAGATACTTTCCTACTAGCATGGGTTAAGCCAAGATACAACAACTCATTGGTTCAAATCAAAGAACATTATCTCCAAAAGGCAGGCAAACAGGCCAGTAAATGTGGCATGACCAGGTAGTGACAGACAGCTAGATCCAGGAAGTCTCTTGTCCAATGCTCCTACCTTGTAAACCATTTTTCCCACTCAGGATGAGATGCTGCCACTGAAACTAGTTTATATAGTGTTAATTATTGGAATGGTGGCAAATACCCAAACATCTCAGATTTCATGGAGTTTTTAAGCACACCAATGTAGGAGTGGTTTCAGCAATAATATTGATTGAATGAAAGGACTGGTTAGTATTTGAGTGCACAGCTGAAAGTGACATTGGACAGAAATCACACGCCATGCAGGAAGGTTGTAACACAGCAACAACACACGTCATCACAACCTATGTCATTTCTTTCTATAAAATACAACACCAGGGGGAGCTGGGTGGACGTTTATTCATGTCTTTTCTTTCTGCTCATTATTTGACCTTTTGCTTTCTGGTTATTATTTTGCCTAACAAAAGAAATTGCTACCTAGTATTACTGTTACGTATCTTTTAAAAAGAAACAAAACCATTTGGGAATTTCCAGGTTTTCTAAATGAAATATTTTGTCTGAACATTAATACTAAGAAAAAAATGTCCATGACCATACAAGAGCCTTTGCAAATTTTAACTTGCTACATGCCGCAATCAGGGTGTTTGTCAGATAATTGCCATCAACATTTTTTTCCCAATTTTTAAGTAATCTCAGAAGCTCTACTTTTTTTTAGCACATATGAAAAAGCTACTTAATGCTCGCTAGTAGTAAGTCCCCTTTAAAAGTGATCATGTAATAACGTCCAACTAAGGCTCCCCCTGTGCGGTACAGTTAAGCAAACAATCATGGATGGTCATGTCATCAACTCAAGGTAAACCAAAAAATAAAAGACATGCATGTGTCCATTTCAACTGATCCATTACAGCACATTGTTAACTAGAAAAAGGTTTTTGCCTAAATAGGTTGCCCTAATGTGCTGGTTTTTTAGCTTGTTTTATAAAATCCATAACTTTAGAGCTAGCTAAATATTTTTACTCTACCGCATCAGGGGTCAAATTATTAGACTATTTCCAAGTAAATTTAAACACAGAAATAAAACAGAAGTATCAGACAAAACAAAAAAAACAAGTCTAAAATGAATACATAGTGTCTCTAGTAGAGAAATAACCAGCTCCCCATTAAGCGTTGAAGAAAGAAAAGAACTTAAAAAATCAGGTTGTTAAGACGCATGATGCTCAACTTCGTACTCATGGAAGTGTAATAAATATGAAGGTTTAAAAGAATGATTATGTATGGCCCAATGATTGCCAGTTTATAATTAAACAGTCATTGTAAATCTGTAAAATAAAAAAATTCTTCAGCATGAGCACAAAGAAGCTTTACAAACTTCCTGATGGCAATTGTCCATTACATTGCAGTCTAAATCCTAGCCACAGTGTTTACACTGGTGTTTAGGACTTGAGCAATATTTCTTGTATAAGATACCAGAAGAATTGAGAACACCTAAACACTGTTACAATATATGAGGCCATGTTTTAGATGGCAGTGCTCGTTATATTTTGGAAATATAATAAATGATATTTACACATGGGTTAAGCATTTTAATCATTTTAATATGTATATTATAAAAGTACATTTGGTATAAAATAACTTTGTTAATGATCCATGAAGTATTATGAAAGCTTATATAAAAAAAAATTCTACAACAATTCTGGTTATTTATACAGCATTGTCTGTCTTTATCTATGCCTGACTATTAGCATTAATAATACAAAGGCATATGAGCTGATTTTGATGATAAAGGCAGAAAAGATAATGTCACTATCAGTCAGTGACTGCTCTGACTAAAACAGCCCTCTCACCTGTTGAGAGCATTGAGCATCTCGATGACCACCAGCACTGACAGAGACATAGTCATGGGTTTGGGGTGACTAAACACACCACAGTCCACACCTGCAAACATCTCATCCTGAGCCAAGCACTGTGCCTGGTGAGTCTGTGGGAGGGAGGGAAGTCTGGGTTCGATCAGTACAGACAACACATAAGAAACCCAAGGAACTGCAGAGCACTGGCTCTGAGAGCAGTTGCAGGCCAAGTAGAATCAGTTACCTCTTACCATAGGCCCAAGAGAAAAGAAGAAACCTAGTACAACCAGTAGAATCAAACAGTCTGTTACCTCTTACCATAGGCCCAAGAGAAAAGAAGAAACCCAGTACAACCAAGACCATTTGGCCCTGGACTCAAACTGCTTCCTCTAGCTGTCTGCCACTTGCCATATGTATAAGCACTTAAGCTGGCTGTTTACCAATGAGAGAAGAGACAACTAAAAAAATAAAGCCAAGCAAAAGTGAGACTAGCATCCTTGAAGAACCATGTTGATGCGAGTTACCTGTTGAGGGCATTGAGCATCTCAATGGTTACTAATACAGACAGAGCCATTGTCATAGGCTCTGGTGCCTGGAAAATACTGCAATCAACACCCTTGAACATCCGTGGTTCAGCTGGACACTGCATGTGATGGGTCTGAGGACATGCAAGTTCTAAAGAGCTCAACATTCAATTCTTTGGACTTTAAATAAATACATTACTTTTCTCTAGAATAAACCTAACCCTTTTTATATTCCCTGTAACAAAATAATAAACACTTGCATATATTTTCCTAAATATAAAACATTATAAAAAAATTGTATCAAACTAAATTCAACTTCTTTTGAAATCTCCAGCATTCGATTACTACAGTCATCCTCTGTATAAGCAGTCCACATATCAACCTGCCTCATATGTCATTTCTGCTGCTTTATTTCCTTTAAAACTGTGCTATACAGAAGCATTTTTTTCAATGTAACATACAATGGCATCCATAAAGCAAAGCTAGCTAAGATTGTGTTCAGGTCTGAGAACTAAGTCATGAATAAAGGAAGGTATTGGCGTTTGAGGAGGGGTATGGCTCACCATACTAATTGTCTTAGCAATAGTAGCCATGAGAACAAAGCCAGATATACCAGGTAGCATCTGGCGAAAAGGGCTCTGGTCAAATAGAAAGAGCTCTTAGTAATTAAGTGAACCATTTAGCCTACTCACCTAGAAAAGAAGAGGAATATGATGCATAAATAAAAAAAAAATACATTACCAGCTGATAATAATTGAGTTTAGGACCCTTGTCATACAGCATAAACCACCAAGCTGCAGCTCCAACAGTGGCACATCCCACATAAACTAGCAACAAAAATGCATCGAGTTAGTTCTTAGTGCACAAACTTAGCTTTACTAGACAGGAGGGGAGGGGGAGACACTAGAAACTTAGTTTTTACTTAATAGTGATATATATATATATATATATATATATATATATATATATATATATATATATATATATATATGTTATGGTCAAAGCCCGAAGTGCGGCCAAAGCGCGGATTGGCCGGGATGTCCTGGCCAATGTTCTATCTAGACTAAGTTGTTATCGCGTTTTCATTATTCTGGGTGCAGTTTCATTGTGAGTAACGTATGGTTCATTCGAACGTGCCAACCAAGATGTTCAAAACATGATGATGACATGGATGCAAACAAATGAATCAGCTCATTGGGCTGAGAGTCTCAAATTCATTCATTTTATGAAAAATCATTCTTTTCACCAAGGAATCCAACAATCGCCATACGAAGCCTTGTTAGGATATGCAAAGCAAAAGTGGGACTTAGCACTTCAAATCTACCAAGAGAGGCTCTCGATAAAATTCAAATTTTTTATTGTATTATAGTCTCAATCTATCAATATCATCATTTGTTACAACAAGTTGAACTTTTATGGCATTTAGAATTACATAGCAGCTTGTTATTTTTACACTTGCAGCGATTCGTTGTGCACTTTGTTGTGCAATTGCAGCGAGCGTAGCCTTGGCCCCCCCAGTCAATGATTGTGAAGATGCGATGGTTCGTAGTGATTTTTCCTCAGTGCCAACTGACGACAATAAGAGCAGTTTTTCGTGAAGAATTGAAAACTCACTTCTAGCATACAGTTGTTTTAGAACACCATGTTCCGTTCCTAATTTGTAGAAACCGCCCTCGACGCTCATGACAACCGCAATCACGCTTCGGGGATTACCGTGACACCTGTTAACATATGGAAAATTGTCACCCACTTCACCATCTTTAAATTTTGTATTTGATGTTTTAAGCATCTTAGCACCTTGAGTTTGCAAGCCAGTATGTGCTGCTGATCTGTGTTCCATGATGTCTTGTTTGTTGTGACACAATCTGCAGGTAATGTTCCCTCCGTACCCTTCGTCTGCTTCATTGGGTATTCCACAAATGCATGGACATAGTTGCCACAGGATCCACAAGAATGGGCTGCACTACAATGTATTTCACAAACTATACAGAATCTGTTGGCCTCATTATTGTCACGCAACTGGCCTGGACATTCAGCCACAGCAGCAGATGTGTTAGCTGAGGATGTCGTTGCGCTTATGGCAACCCCCATTTCTTGCTCAATGTTCTCAAGATTTTCCTCAGTAACTATTTTATCAAGAGCCCATATATGGAAACTAACATGGATTTACATTTTTCTCTTTAGACAGCCATCTGCTATGTCTGTCTCATGGTCTGACGGCCCTTTTGATCCATGTCGCCTTGCATATAGAATGCTATACAAACAAGAGCTAAACAATACGTTACTCTCAATGAAAACGCACCCAGAATAATGAAAATGCAATCACAACTTAGTCTAGATAGAACATTGGCCAGTACGTCCCGGCCAGTGCGCGCATTGGCCGGCCAATGTACGAAATACAATCTTAGTGCTAAGTTCTTCGGGCTTTGGCCAAGAGAGCCGGCCAATGCTTGGATTGGCCGGCCAATCCGCGCTTTGGCCGCACTTCGGGCTTTGACCGTAACATATATATATATATATATATATATATATTCTGTTTTTTTTAAATTCCAGGACATCCTGGAATTTCAGGAGGCCGCGGGAACCCTGCAAAGGTTTCCTGACCGTTTTTTATTTTACTAATTATATAGAGGATTGGCAGACAATTTTTTCCTGAAATGGAGAAAATTCAAGACTTTCCATGAACCCTGGTCTCAACACTTTGGTTTCATGAATTAGGTCTTCAAGTAAATTAGTCTTTTTATTTTAAAGTTTTGGAAAAATGGATAGGCTGAAAAAATTGATGTTTTAGGGGAAAAATTTGGTCAGCGGAAAAATATTTTTTTTTTGGGGGCAGAAAATTGATCTCAAATGGAAAAAGCGGGTTTCATCTCGCTGGAAGTATATTTGCCCTTAAGCCAAATAAGAGTTTACTCACTGCCAATAGCCATGTATCTGAAGAATAGCCAGCCAGTAATTAGACCCTCCTTTGGTGACCTGGGTGGTTTCTTCATGATGTCCAGATCAGGGGGATTAAATCCAAGTGCTGTGGCAGGCATACCATCTGTTACCAAGTTAACCCATAAAAGTTGAACAGGAATAAGGGCTTCAGGAATACCCAAAGCAGCAGTCAGGAATATGCTGGTGATAATTAAAGTTGAATATCATAATAAAATAAAAAGTTATTACAATTTCTTAGCAGTTATACTATTCTTATTATGAGTGCATTCATGAACTGATTTTAAGTGATAACTTACCAGACAACCTCACCAATATTGGAAGAAATGAGGTATCTGATAAACTGTTTCATGTTATTGTAGATGGCTCGCCCCTCCTCTACAGCAGATACGATAGTGGCAAAGTTGTCATCAGCCAACACCATCTGTACACTTTGGTCAAGGAAAATTATCATTATACTCATTGATCAAGCTTGGGGTAGGGGGGCTGTGTGTTAAGAACTTTATCCGCTTGTGAATCAAAACTATTTTACGTCTCCTACAGTCACAGAAAAGACAGCACTTTGTAAAAAATATTTTTTAAAAACCCTACTTACGTTAAAAAAAGTAAAAAGCAATATAAACAAAACTGGTCCAAGTTTATTAAGCATGAGGTTAAATAGCTTAATAATTTACTAATAATTATTAAAAATAACATTAATCCCAGAAAAACATAAACAAAATGGGGTGGAAACACTGCTTCTAATTTTATTTCTACGATTTTTTATTATTTTAAATGCTAAATAAAAATTCAACATAGGCATTGGAGCTACTTTCTTTTTTAATATTTACATTATAAATAAAGTCCGATTTAATGGCAGAAGCATTTTAATTAGATCTTTCAGCTATATCTAGTAACCAGAAGTGGAACTTATTTTATTTTTGGTTTTTCAAAGCATATAACTTGAGTATTGTTTCAGATGGATTCACATATTTTTAAAGTTTAAGTAATTAAAAATTGATTAAAAATAATGTCTATATTCCTAGTTGCCATTCCCAGTTGTGTTATAAAAGTATATATGAGAAAGTTTAAGGGAGATCACATATTCAATTGATAAGATCTATAATTAAAGATTATGCTTGTATAACTGTATGATTGAGGCTAGAGTTAGATTGTGCTTGTATAACTGTATGATTGAGGCTAGAGTTAGATTGTGCTTGTATAACTGTATGATTGAGGCTAGAGTTAGATTGTGCTTGTATAACTGTATGGTTAGGGTTGGAGTTAGGACAGTAACTCACCAGCATGCTAAAAATATGGCTTCTAAAAATAGTGCTTGACCTTTTGTTAGTGATTTAGCACATATAAAATAATTTGCAAAGAAAAAAGGATATCAGCTGCACTTTTAGCTACGGCAGTTCCTGAACCCATGGCAATACCAATTTCTGCCTTTTTCAGGGCTGGAGCATCATTCACACCATCACCTGTCTGTAAAATGAAACACCTTTATTATTTGAAACAAACATCAATATTGAGTAAAACAACATCCTTATTTCAATTTTTTAGCTCTTTAATCTCATATCTTAAGTCTCCAACTACTGCCTTTAATGCTTAGTCCTGATAGCCAAATGCCATATTTTTAAACATTGTACTTCTGTTTCTACCATTTAAAGATTATTTTATACAGTATTTTTTGCCATGGATATTGAAGATTGATTAAATTTTCTGAATTTTTTAATGTTTGGTCATACGTTCTCAGATTTTTTACATAGCTGCAGCACTTTGGAGTATGTTTATGCATGCCCGTAGACTAAGTTATGATGGGAACATGTATAGTTTACAAGAAAATAAATGATAGTGCTGATAATTTTATTTAATGAATAATAACTTGATGTGCAGGAAGAGCAAGTATATTTAAAGATGGAATTCACTGATATAATAAAGCTGTCACAACAATCATTGGTTTATTGATTTATGTTAAACTAAACACTATTTAAGATGTAATTTATTCACTTTCCTGATGACTGGGGGAGAAATGCTCTAATACTTATAAAAAGTTTGTTTAAAGTCATAAAGTTTTTACCATGGCCGAAATTTCTCCTTCTCCTTGCAAGAATTCTACAATTTTACTTTTGTGAGCTGGTTCCACACGAGCAAACAAGCGAGCTCTCATAACAGCTGCTCTTTGATCTTCAACACTTAAGTCATCAAACTCTCGACCAGTATAGGACATGCCTTCAGTTGACTCATTCTCGCCGAAAACACCAATTCTACGACAAATAGCTTCTGCAGTAGCCTGAATAAAAAGACATGTATTAAACTCAGCGAGAAATTCAGAAAAGTAGTTTTTGGCTTAATTTTATTCCATCATTAAATTTAGTTTAGTTTTAAAACTTAATGTGATAAACAACAAAATTGACCTTGTTGTCACCAGTGATGACAATCACTCTAATACCAGCATCACGGCAGGCTTTGATTGAGTACTTCACTTCCTCGCGAGGAGGGTCCAACATGCCAACTACACCTACAAACGTCATGTTTGTCTGAAATAAAGTGTCTTTGATAAGTGGTCATGCCATCCATTTAAGACATTTACACATTTCAGTACCTTACTCCCTCTAACAGCGACAGTCGCAGAGTTTGGTTATTTAAAACCACATCCTTTTAGGATTAACCACCTAGTAGTCTTTGTCCCCAACTCGTCTTTTAATCTGATCAACAACTAAATTTACAAAGATTCACTGTTGTCTGTCAACAGCCAGTTCCACATTGAGTTAATGTTTTTAAAGATACACAGTACATGACAGAACAGGAAACCTCATATTGGATGAATTTTCTTGCATCTTCCAAATCCATGTCTTCTCTTCTTGGTGGGTTATCAATAGTTGCAAGAGCTAGACAACGAAGGGTGTCCCGACCTTAAATAGATTTAAACCGCATTAGATTGTTATTCTGCAGTATACATAAGTAAAAAAAAATTATTAGTGTTACAAAAAATTGCACAACCAGGTGTTAATTACTACCCAATTAGTTATTTTTAAAAGAGCTAAAAACATCTTTGAATGATATTTTAGTAAAGCATCTTATTTCAACATAGAAAATATATACACAGCTTGTTTGAGTAGTTATTTTAAGATGTTTGAAAACTGGATTAGTTTAATCCATAAGTGAATAGAACTATACATTACTGTTATGTAAGTATTAAGGATCAAGATAAAATACAACCCCCTCCCTCCACAAAAATTAAAGAGGTCTCATGTTATTACAGCTATTGCCTGCTTGCCGTTTGTGTTAATCTTTCGGAGTATTACATATATATGCCACTGTACTACATGTTTGTTTACCTGTTCCATATAGCTTAGTAAGTTTCATAATCTCATTTTTAATAGCAGGGGACATAGGGACTTTGTTTGCCCCAACACGAACATGTGTGCATCTATCTAGAAGTCCTTCTGGGGCACCCTGTAAAGATTCATTTTAAATGTTAAGTACAGCAGCTGATTTTTTAAAATGCTAAAATGATCTTTGAAAATAGTTTGGGCCTGATAATATGCTTGAAATAAAAAATGCCATGTACCTTTGCAAACATGCGAGCACCACCTGGAGTCTTAGCTGGTTTGTTGGGCACACAGTAAACTGACATGGATTTGCGATCACGAGAAAACTCTAAAGTGAACTCTTTCTTCCACATATCCTGAATGACATGATTGCAAACTGTTCCCTTTTCCCGTTTTGTCAAGCCTGATTTGTCTGTGTTATAGAAGTTCAGTTTTTCCACAAGCACTGTCAGTGATGTCTCAGTGGCTTCACCAACTTTCTCATAGATATCTTTGGTCTAAAAGACACAACAAAAAGAAATGTACAGAAATAAAAGACACACAAAAAACAGGGGTGTTAAAATATTGTGACTAGGTATGGGGGTTCACCTTTGATAGCATGTATGTGGGAGGAGAGGCTTTTTTTGAAACATTTTAAGGAAACATTTTAAAAATGGTATACAAGTTTCAATTCAAAGACAAATATCAGCGCTAATTTAATGAGACGGCATGAAAATGCACAAAAAAAACCAACAGATAACTGAAAGTGACACATCTGCATTTATTACAAATATATAATTAACTTTCCTATTTTAATTTGATGAATGAAAACTTACATCATTATAATCTACACTGGAGTCATTACACATAGAACAAATGGTAACAATCTCCTCAAGTCCAGGGAAGTCACTGGATTTAACAACTTTGTTGTTGATCAACCTATAAAAGAGTACATTGTTTTGGAACATACTTCCTATTGATATTCATAAGCTTCTTTTTTTAAGATACATTACACATAAAAATCTACATACAATTCTCCTTCTGGGGCATAGGTTGAACCAGTGATGTCAAACTGCTGTGTCTTAATGGTGTTAGCTTCCACTTGGCTGAAAATAAACATCTGAAAGAAGACATTCCTGAGTTAATCCACTATTTAACTGGGTTGACAACTTTTAGCCAAGATAAAAACTATGGAAACCTACCTTGCATACTGACATTTGGTTTGTAGTCAGTGTTCCAGTCTTATCAGAGCAAATGACAGAAGTGCAACCAAGGGTTTCAACAGAGGGAAGGGATCTGACAATAGCATTCTTTTTAGCCATCCTGCGGGTACCTGGAATCATAAGTTTTACCATGATACAGTTGTGTCTTACATTCTTTACTAAATACATTTATCCTACACCAGCCAGTGTTCAACAGGACCAACTTTAATCCATTAAGAAAAAATAAAATCACTATAATCAGCTGATCAAAAATTATATCCCCTAAAATCACCTCTTAATCACCTAATGTTTTTAGCAATTCAAAAACTAAAAATGTCTGTCATGGACATATTTTATCAATGAGACAATGTTAGGGTTAGTAAAACAACAATCAACTTTAAGCATAGCAGTCTCTTAAAGAACAAGCAGTAAAAAAAAAGCTAAAATGTACATAAACAGCTGTCTCATTCATGAAAACAAAATACATAAACCTATTCCCAGTGGAGGAGTGGCTAAGACCATCATACACCAGTTGAATTGCATTATTTTAATAATTATTATCAGGTCAATTCTGTAAAATTATTGATTAAATGTATGTTGACAATTTATACAGATTTTTTTTTAAGCAAATATTTATTAATCTCATTAAAATTACAAAGACAATGAAAAAATGGGAATTTTTTTCCAGACAAGAACTTGATGTTTTATAGTAGTTGAAGTAGTGTCACTCTGTTATTGTACTAATTAATAGTTAAATATAGCTAAATATTTTAAATTAAAGAAGTTTACATTACTCTAAAGTAACAAAGAAGACCTAATTATAATTTAATGTTTACCTCAAAAACAACTTTAAAAAAAAAATTAAATTGTATGATATAACAAAAGTGGAACTGAAATTTTATTTTAACATTCAGCTGTAATGGTCGCTTGGACTCGTTTTAAATTATACCTTATATTCTCAAAGATAGGCATGGTAAATAATGTAAGCTTTTAACAGTAAAGAGCCTAGATCTAGATCAATTGTAACTTGAAGCTTCAGTTCATGAGAAGGAAAATGAAATCAACCAGATTAGCTCAAATTAGAAAGGATCTGATGTGTATTTAAAAAATTGTTTTGGAATTAGTTGTAAAATCATTTGAGCCATTAATACCATTGTGATAGCCAAGAAAAATCAATATTCAACATTTATGCTTTTAGAATAGCAGTAGATGGTAATTCAAAATAGTCAGGGTGGTATATTATTTTTCCACAAACAAGTCATAGTTGGGGTCATGTTGAGGTCATTATGAGGTCACATGAGCTACCATTGCCACTTGAAGAGGCGGGTTAGTCTAGTCTTCATAGTCACCTTTATGCAAGGACTTGTGTATTAATTTGATGGTTGCCAAATATAATGGAGGCAGAGAGAAACTGTTGATTTGGGTAGCTTTAAAAACAGAGTGTTTAAATACCGGGAGATAAATTAGGCTATTACTAGGCTAACAGGCATGCCAGATTAACTGTATTTTTACTTTCTCGCACATTAAGCATAGAGGAAGTATTGTAATCGCGCAAAAGATAGAAATTGCGATTTTCACAAATCTCGACGTTTTACATCTCTGTGAGTCAGAAAAAAAAAAAAAAACAAGTTTTACAATTTTGTCCGTATGTCTGTGTGTGTGTATGTCTGTGAACAAAATAGCTTGAATACCGTTACAGTCAGGTTTATGAAATTTCATATACAAGCATTATATATCAAATTTGTAGTTTTGTATCAACTTTTCAGTTATTTCCGGTAACCGAAAGTGGAACTTGTTCTACTTTTGGTTTTTCAAAAGCCTAAAACTGGAGTACTGCTTCACATAGATAAACGAAATTTCACATATAAGTAAAAGATCTAATTATCTGCCTTCTGTCAAATTTTGAGTAATTTTCATTGACCGGAAATAATAATTTATGCTATTTCCGATTTCTCAAAAAAAAAAAAAAAAAAAAAAAACGCATATGAATTTATAAAATACTAGTATTCCACACTATTATACACATATTGTTTGCCATTCACTTGGTGCACAATTCTTTTTTCTACAAGATTCTATTTTATTTTTAAAAAGTTTAGCATGTAAAAGCTGATTAAAAATCATGTCTATATCCCAAGTTGCCATCCCCATAGTGTTATTTAAGAATATTCGAGAAAGTTTTGTTTCAAGAAAGGCAACATTTTAGATTACTTTTTTCTGATTTTTTTTTTTTTTGTATCTTCTTCTTCGTTCTTAATTTTAGTGTTTGAAGGGATCCCTTCCAACGAAATTATATGTGTCAACTGGTTATGCGCCACTGAGGCGATTTCGGCCTACTTTTCTTTTTGGATTTGCTTCCATAGCCTTGTCCAACCAAGAACAAACTACAAGGCAGCAGTTGTTTGATTTTGGAGTTGTCTCTTCTAGAAGAGTTGCTGTCCCCGGCTATCAAGCCTCATCTGCCAGAGGGTTCGAACTCTAGACTTTTTGTTTAGCAACCATGAGCTTTACAGACTTGACCATGCCGACCCCTAGAAAAATAATTAACTTATCTTCCCTATGGTCTTTTTGGTCTGAATGGGAACACCACATTTTCATTTTTTTTGTATGGAAATATTAAACTTAAATGGTGGAACATCTAAAATATGCAAAAATTCGGTAAAGTCACATTCCTGAATGAATCTTGGCCTAGTTTTATAATCTTCATCTAGTACCGTCAGATGTGTCAAATTTAGCGTAATAGTCCAATTAACAAAAATGTGTGTCATTGATCATATGTTTGAGTGACAAGGGAGAAATGAACAATAGCATTTAAAAAATCTTGACCTAAATCTGGTATCTGTAGGCCAAGTGTAATATTATATTTAAATAGGAATGTGTGGAATACACTTTATTAAAAATTGACAAAAATTGGAAGAAAAATCTGGAGAAAATTAAATTAGCAGAGGAAAATGGAGCTCATACGGAAAATTCTAATATCCATAAAAAATCTGGAACATCACTTTGACTTGAGATAATTGTGAGCTTGATGCAAAGAATAGAACCTGGAAAATCTCATTTGTTCTAAAAACATTAACAAACCTACCCAAAGCCAAACAAGTTGTGATAACAGCAGGAAGACCCTCAGGAATAGCAGCCACTGCCAAAGCTACAGCAATCTTGAAATAATATATAGCTCCCTGAGGATGATAAAATTGATCACAGCTGATAGTCACAAGTTTAGCTTTAACTACCTTTTAACTGCTCAAATATGTATTAAACTAAGTTGTATTGGCTAGTCATCACAAGACAAACCTTCATCCAGGATCCACCATGAGCAGGGTCATTGAAATGCCCAATGTTGATGGCCCACACAGCAACACAAATGATGGTGATGACCTAAAGCAGGAAAAGGGAGTTTATTAAATATGCAGCAAATAATAACAGCATATAAATGGTAAGCATAGTCAACATTAGGATTGGTTCAAGCTATAAATAGCAATATCAAATATCGAAAGCAGGACATTACCACCTACTGACTAAAATTGATTCTTCATTTAATTTTAACAATCAAGCTAAACCTAAACATAAGGTAATGTTAGGGTTTAGCTAGATCCTCGCAAGATTATAAAACAAAAAATAGAATCAGTAATACAACTGAAATTCTAAGTGATGCATTTCCAACTGTAAAATCGTACTGTTTTTATGAATGATTCCCAGTGGGAAGACTTCTCACAACCTTACCTGGAAGTACCAGATCTAATTTAGGTTTGATTAACACACCGACTCCACTTATCTTTATATAATAGATATCAATGCTAATGATATCAGACTAACCTTTGAGAGCTGATTACTGAACTCATCAAGTTTCTGCTGGAGGGGGGTTTTCTCTGTCTCGGTTTCCATCATTTCGTTTCGAATTTTTCCTGAAATAATTTGTTTTCAATATGACTCATAGTTTTTGTTTGTTTTATAAAGTAAAATCTAGAATGTGTATGAGTAAGAACCATGTCACTTATACCATTTAAAAAATACTAAAATTAAACTAATGCAACAAAAATTCACACTTCTTTCAATTATAGGGGTATTATAAAAGAAAAAACAATTTTAAAAATTGCACCCAGTCAAGCAGATGTCACTAGATACAATTTAGTTATATTTAAAAACGCAGAAATGTCCAAAGAATCCAGCCTCTATATCAGCCAATTTCCTACTTAATCAGGAAACTTAAGTGGACAATTAAACAGTAATCTCAAAGCACAATACATATTGAACAGCACACATTTAAAATAAGACAAGGTATAATATTACACTGAGGCTAAAATAATGTAGGCTGAAATATTTTTTACCCCTAACTTAAAATTTAATAAAGCTGAAATGTACTTCAAGATAATAATGAAATATTTTAACACCAAGGCTAAAAGGATCTAAAGTATAATTGAAAACCCAATGCACAAAGCCTGTTGAATTTTAATCATTCTGATAAGGACCTGTATTTAATATTTATACAAAGGATATCACTGAACAATTGTCTTAATTAACTCACCTATTTCTGTGGCTAGACCTGTTCCAATAACAATTCCTCTGCATTTTCCTGTGGCAATGTTAGTACCCTGAGAAAAAATGTGTACTCAATATAATGAAACAATAAAACCAAGGGATGTCATGAAGGTAATGCACACAACAGCAAGCCTGAAATTGTAGAGATAACTTCCTCATTCAAGTTGGTAAGAAGCCCCTAGTCCACCCAGCTTGATTGGTACCTGGACTTGTAATCGGGAAAAAGAGGAAAACTGGAAATAATACTGACCACACTATCCCTTTATATGGTTAGGATTAGGGTAACTCTACATATGCCATTTGGACCACCAATTCCAAACGAGTAGCTTACTTTTAAACAAAACAAATGAGCAGACCTGCTGCTTAGCTTACGCCGCTATTTAGTTGTTTTATTTTCTACTTTTCAGTAATTCATAATTTGCGAATTCGGCACGACCAATGCTGCCACTGAAAATATTTGCTTTAAAACACTATCAGTAGCTAGTTAAGGATGATAATTCCCCCCCCCCCCAAAAGCAGCCTCCTCTTAGTTACCTACCCTAAGTTTAAAATTGTTTCAAACTAAATTATCTGCCCCTAATAGCCGCCACTACGATTGTAAACATTTAGCGTGAACCACAGCTCACCAGACCGGTGGGGGTGGTATTGATATGCTTAGAGAGGGGGCTGCTAGGCGCGCTTAAATCTTGGTGGTGGTGTCCCGCAAGGTCCCCATGAAGAGAATTATAAAACAAATTGTGTATGACAAAAGATAAAGTTACTCACAGAAAAGAGGATGTTCTTTTTGTCTTGATTGACAGCCCTGGTGTCAGGGATGGGTTCAGTGTGCTTCAAAACACTCACACTTTCACCAGTAAGAATGGCCTGATCAACTCTCAATGTTGTGGAATGGATTTTGAGAAGGCGAATATCTGCAGGGACTTTATCACCAACTATTACAACAACAAACAAAAAAAAAAGAGGAAAATTGTCAAATCTGAAGTTACTAAGCACACACTGAATATATATTTTAAAATGGGACAAACTGGCAATTACCTGAGACTTCAACAATGTCTCCAGGCACAAGCTTGCTAGCCCGGATTTTCTGCACACCCTTAGAGCTGCTACGGATTACTTTAGCTATTTCAGGCTCATACTCTTTCAATGCTTCAATGGCACTTTCAGCATTACGTTCCTAAAAGCAACAAAAAGAAAACAATAAGCATCTAGCTAATGGGTGAGTTGCATCATTTAATTATTAATGATTGTTATATTTAGAAAAAAGTTGCATAGCTTTACCTGCCAGACTCCCACAACTGCATTTAATATCAAAATAGTTAGAATGACAAAGGGTTCAACAAAGGCTGTTACTTGTTCCTCTGTTTCTTCAAACCAAGCTAAAACCTGAAGGAAAGATAACATTCTATAGTGTACACCTAATAGCTGAGTTTAGCTTGTCTGTTAAAAATTCTAATACATTCAGTTCTGATTTTTATCTAATGAAAATTGTTTTTTTTTAAATTGTTAACTTCATTAAAAAAAAAAGAAAAGACATCTTCCTGTGTATTATTTGTTCCCTTAATGTCCATCATATTACTAACAGTCAAAGTTAATCTTCTCTGAAGTCATTGTTTTAACTAAAGCTAATGACCAGCTAAAATTATTTAGACAACTCTTTATTTGATTAGGGGGAGAGCTATGCTTTAAAAATTGCAATATGGGACACAAGACAAGCACTTCAGCAAACATGAAGATACTTTTAACTTTTGCTGCATAGCTTTTTATAAATTTAATTCTGATTTAGAGCAGCAACAGATTTTCAAATTTGAGTAGCCTTAGTAAAGTCACAATTAACATGGTTTATTATGATAAGGTTGAATAACGATTAACTAGACTCATATTCAGCATTAACTGTATGTTGGTTCAAGCATTTTTTGCAACAGGAATAACCAGCAAGAATAAATTGTTGTAAATTTAAAATCCATGTTGTACACTTCGTGTATATGAAGAATTCATGGAAATCAATAGTTTGATTGCTAGATTGTACTGATGTATATTTTCTACACCTCAATATAAAATAAATGTATTTTTGACATAGCTAGTAAGGCCTCACTATACGCAGATAATTGCAAAATGGCTTAGGACACTAATCATTTGTATAATTTAAATTTACTGGTAGTTTACAAATAAATGGCTAATTGTGTTATAGAAATAACTGTTGAAATGATACTGAATCATTTACAGAACACAAACTATTAAAAAGTTAGACGCAGTATTTGTAGAAGACAGAAGTTGTACTTCTCAGTGTTTCTAACAGCATTGTTTAAACCTATTGGATGGCATGGTAAAGTACATGCTGCTAAGTGAAAGAGTTTGACCACCACAATATAACAGACTAGTTAAGTTAAAAAAAAAACATTCAAATAGTTACATTTTACTGAGAATAGAATCAAACTGTCTTCTAAACAAATAATTCAAGACCAGTTTTGTTATACTGATATTTAACTTACAAATCCAACAACAAACAAGCATTGTGACTTAAGAAAAATCTCGTTTAAAAAAAAAAGCCATCTGGTACAGTTAGGAAATGCAACTGACATTAAGACAACTTTCTTTTAATAAGACATTTTAAATTTTAAACAATCAAATGTTTTTTCTTATTCAAAATGGGCATCTGTGTAAGGAATGCTGAGGATGATAACACAAGTATACTCACAAAAGAAATAATAGCAGCAAGAAGTAAAATCTTAACTAGAAGATCATCAAACTGTTCCAATATAAGCTCCCAAAGAGGCTTTCCTGAGGACAGAATCATTATGCTTGGTATATTAAGACACAACATTTTGGGAATCATGCTCAGATAATGTAACAATATGATATTTTGACCTACTCTTAAACCTATACAATGTGTAACATAAAAAACATAACTTGTGTGACAGAGATTTACTCAAGCGCATTTTCATTGGCCAAAAAACTGCTTAATGGGTTTTTTTCTGTATAATTAATAAACAAAATTCAAATGATTATTGGGGATTTATTTGCTTTAAAGAACTGCTTGTTATAATAAATTAATTAAACTGTCATCTCAATTGATTAACTATTCTAAGTATAGTAAGAAAAAAATTGGCATGGTAGATTTAGCAAACCAACATACTACAGAGAGGATAGTGCTTAATGCGGACAACAGATGAGCAACATACTTATTTTGGTCAATGGGTTGGCTAAGAAATAAACTAAGTGGTTATAACCTCTAACAGTAATGCATCAAAATTTGCTAATTTTATTGATTCAGTTAAAATTCTTAATAAAAATCAATATTATTTTCTTACCATAATCCTAATCCCTATCCTAATTTGATATGTTAAAAAATTATATTATTAATGACATTTAGACCATAAAAATAAAAGATCTATTCCATCTTCTTGAAAGCCTCTGTACTCTTCATTCTGTCAGTACTCAAAATGAACCACAAAATATAGTATTATGAATGTAAAATCAGCCAAACCTGCTGTCAAAAATTTTAATATGTATGCCTCTAAATAAAACCAAGACAGAGATAAGTGTTGGCCAAAATGCGCATGTTCTTCATTTCATCGCCTGTTGACTGATATAAGCACTTCCACAGATAGAGCATTTCATGATGGCTTTTACTAATAGAATATTACATTTTCACTTTAATAAAATAATTATACACACCTTCTTCAGCTGGGAGCTCTGAAAAAATAAAAATAAAATGTGTAAGTTGGTTGTACATAAAAATTCTATTGTCTATCTTAATGCTTAGTATACAATACAGTATATATAAAAATGGTGTATGGAGTAATTTTAACATTCTCAAAATGAAAATAAAAGTTAAAGTGAGCTGTGGTGAGAATTTTTTTTACAACAGGAATTATTTGCAAAATCTTTTTTTTTAAAATTCATTGTTATTTACATCCTGTTAGTTGAAAATTTGATAACGTTTTTAACACTGACTTATCCGTTTTCTAAATGTAAATAGAACTAATTTTATTGATCCAAATATGTACGTGATTAATGGTTTTTTTGCAAATTTGAATAAAACAAGCTTGCATTGTTAAAATTAGAAAATTGTAAATGAAAGTAATTTTTACATCTTAAACTATTAGACATAAATACTGTTTTTAAGTTTTAAAGTTCAAGCATTTGAGCTAAAATTACCAAAGTTTTAAAGTATTACTATTATTCTCTAAGAGACTACTTTCAAAAGTATAAAATAACTTGTAAATGTACAAACAAGAAAATCATTTTGGCTTTATTTATGAAGTATGAATGGTTACTATACATTATTGATAAAAACTAATACGCAGAATGTGTACAGCAAAAAAAAAAAAAAATAAGTATTTAAATTCACAATTAAATTACACTGCAAAAACTTCAAATATTTAACTCCATTTTGAGTATAGACTTGTACCATAGCCACTAAAATCAATCTGAATTGATCTAAATTTTTGTTACAGTTACAGCCATTGCAATGGCAAATTAGAACTATATCTACATTGTATAATTTTTTTTTAATTCAAACTAGCCTAGATGGTCTTGATTATGCCAACATTTTTAAAGTCATGTAGCAAGAACATCAGGACTATAAATTAAGCTATTTCCAATATAAAATATGCTGTCAAATGTAATGAGTATTGTGAGTACCACACATTTGGGATATTAAACACGGTCTTAAGTAAGGATTTTTTAAGATATTGTTGTCCCAAATTAAAAATCTGAGTTCTAAAAATGATCCTAGAGGGAACAATAGTAGCTGCATCTGAGCACTAGTGGATAAACTACACCAACAAAGGAAAGTGAAAAAAGCAATTAAAAATTAACGAAGAAAATCCTTTTCAGAACAACAAAATTGTAAGAAAATTTTTCCCCACATTTTGTTAATGACATATGATAATAATATGAATAATTGAAAATATGACATTAGGAAAAGTTCTATTCTTTAGGCAATAGGTTATAGGGCAGATGAAGTAAAAATCTGTTTTTGGTGACCCTGTGTGGTCAGCATTATGCCCACCACCTCTACTTTCCCTAATAATCAGGTAACCATCAGAGCTGGGTAGCCTATGGGTGTTTTACAGACTAGCCCAGGATCTAACTTGATACTCAGAATAGCAGTCATATGTTATAGGAAAATGTGGTGTTCCCATTCAGACCAAAAAGACCATAGGGAAGATAAGTTAATTATTTTTCTAGGGGTCGGCATGGTCAAGTCTGTAAAGCTCATGGTTGCTAAACTGAAAAGTCTAGAGTTCGAACCCTCTGGCAGATGAGGCTTGATAGCCGGGGACAGCCACTCTACTAGGAGCGGCAACTCCAAAATCGAATAACTGCTGCCTTGTAGTTTGTTCTTGGTTGGACAAGGCTATGGAAGCAAATCCAAAAAGAAAAGTAGGCAGAAATTGGAGTCAATAGCCTCAATGGCACATAACCAGTTGACACATACTTAATGATGTTCCAACACTAAAATTAATAAACCGGGAGTGATCTCACCTAAACTTTCTTGAATATTGTAATATAACACTATGGCAGATGGCAACTCGGGACACAGAAAATATTTATAATCCATTTTTAATTACAAACTATTTATAATAGAATAGAGTCTGGAAGAAAAAAGAATTGCACACCAAGTGAACGGCAAATAAAATGTGCATAAAAGTGCGGGATATTATTAGTACTTTATAAATTCACGTTTTTTGAGAAATCGGAAATAACAAAAAATTACTACTTCCGGTCAACGGAAATTACTCAAAATTTGAAAGAAGGCAGAGAACTAGATCTTTTACTTACATGTGAAATATCATTTATCTATCTGAAATAGTACTCAAGTTATAGGCTTTTGAAAAATTTAAAGTAGAAAAAGTTCCACTTCCGTTTATCGGAATTCTCTGAAAAGTTGATACGGATCTACTATTTTAATATAATACTTATATTAGAAATTTCATCAAACTAGCTGTAACGGTACTCAAGTTATCGTGTTTACACACACACACGGACAAGATTGCAAAACTATGTTTTTCAGACTAAGGGAGCTCGTCAAGATTTGCAAAATCTCGATTATTTTTTTTGCATGATTACAAGACTTTATACTTTGTATATACGAGAAAGTAAAAATGAAGAAAAAAGAATTATTTTCTTGACGTAGTCATTTTGAAGGCTGCTTGTTTAAATGTATGCAAATGAATAGATTTAAAGCTTTAACAATTTTTAGAGCTAACAGAATGTGTTCCTTTTATTAAAAAGGTTCTGAAATTTACTAGGTAGTCATAAGATAAAAAGTTCAAAGATAGCAACAACTAAAAGTTAATAATGATCCAAATGTAGAAAAACATTACAAACAATAATTTATCTTTGAAAACCATGGAGTAAAAAAAAAAACTAAATTATGAAATCTGATTTGAAAAAATCGTGAAACAAACAAAACAAACATTCAGTAATATGAAAAATGATAATTTTAAAGTTCTTTGACTATGGATAAAACAGTGAAATAATGTAGAAAGATAGCTACATCATTCTTTAAGTGAAATCCTTAGGTCTATTCCAAAAATGTATAGCTTCTAGTACTTTTATTCAAATAGGCCCAGTTCAATAAAAGCTAAAATCTACGTAGATTGAGGGAGAAATGTTACTACCTATATTTTTGAGGTAATGCAATTAAAAACTAGATGAATGTTAAGAAAATTGTATATATACCACAAACTGATAAAAGTTTTAAGGTTAGTGTTTTAACTTATATTAACAGTGAACAGCGATGACTTTAACTGATGATTGAAGTTTAGTTTTAGTACAATTCAGATAGAATATAGATCTAGATCAGCGGTTCTTAACATGGATTCAATCAAACCCTAGGGATTGGTGAGTTAGCCTGAAGGGTTTGGCAGAGGTCAAGACACACCCGACTCATATGCTTTGCCAGCAGTATTTGTCAATGTGGGCGATAGAACTATCTTCAAATATTAACTAGTTCAAATACGACACATTATTGAATTGCATAGTAATATAGTACACCATAGCAATTTAACATATCCCTACTGTAATATTTCTATTCTGTAGAACTCTTGACACCACCACAAAAAAATAATAATAATTGTGTCAACGCTACCTATTAAAGACTTTAAGAGCATCCTGTCAGCAGGAACAAGCTATTTTGTCTAGGTTACTGTTTGGTAATAAATACCAAATCCGATTAGCCTAGATTCAAGCTTATACAGAATTTGAAATCTAAGACAAATTCCAGACCGAAAAAGATGCGCATAGCTCTACAATTACTTGGTTTTTCTTGTCATCTACATGTTTGTTGTTTTGGCCTATGTTATGTCTTAATGGGACAGGGATTAACACGATAAATACTTAAATAGTAGGCCTATATTTAATTCGGCTATTAAAATATATTTTTTTAGATATTTTATACGTAGAGACTAGAACTCAGTTTATACTATATACTATAAACCCTCAACCCCTGATGACCTGTCCGCACTGTACAAATAGATTTGTCAAAAGAATAAAGCTAAAATAGTAATTGAACCCCATTGTGCAGCTATAGAAGAATAAATTGAGTTAATTTGAGCCCATTTAGTTGATATTTAGGTCATTGCACTTTGCATCTTTTGCCAGCCAGATAGCACTTGGGGGAAAATCTTTTTCTGAGTAGTCACTTCAAAAATTTTAATCAACTACCTAGATTTCTTAAATCTAGATTACATTCATCTATAGGACGGAGGGGTTATTAAATGGCAGTGCACCTAACTATCACTGCTATCCCTGCAGTCTCCAGTTCAGTTCTTGGTCCAGACCCATCTAGAAATGTAGTCTATATAAAGTATATAGATCTAGCTCTGCTGAGTAGGCCTTCCTGTCTCTCATTCATTAAGAAAAGTTTAGTAATAGATCTAGATATCTAGATTTAGATCTAGATCTAGTAGTAGACTAATAGAGTAGACTAGTTATTTAGTAGTTAAGGCGGTTGGGAGGTGCTGACCCTCCATATGCTAAACTACTAACTACTTCATCTGCCCTGGATCCTCTGGAGTCTAGAATCTATGGAAGGTTAAGTCTGAAATGGGAACTTTTTTCACTTTACTCTAGATTCTAGAATCTATAAATCTATTTGGATCTAGTCTAGACCTAATCTATACGTCTAGATCTAAATCTAGTATCTAGACTTCTAGATCTAGAAATAGATCTGGATCTAGACTTTAGTTGGCAGCCATAGTTCATTGACCTAGATCTAGATCTACTGAATTGATCAAGTCTAAATCTAGAATCAAGATTCTAGACTCAACCCAATAGCTCCGAGAACATTCTAGATCTCGATATTATGTTTTTGTTATGTAAATTCTAAACTCGTGTAGTTTTACGCAAAAATCATACCGTTTGGTCCATATTTTTCTGTATTTCTTTTAACTTGTTCGTCTGATAATCCTGTGTTTTCATCTACACCAAAGTGTGCACACACTTCTTCGGTCGTTTTCGTGAAAGAGATATCCATTGTGAAATGGCGGTGGTGCACACGTTATTTCGTGTCACCGTTTTTTTAAAGAAAAAAAAACAAATTTAATCCCCTATACTGAAATCCCCGTTTGACAAACTTTTTAATACACTAAAATCCGAAAAATGAAATTAGAAATGCACGTTTCTTCCTAAGAAATCCCCTTCCTCCAGCATAGGTAATGAACACAGACCTCACGCCTAACACAGGTGAGGTAAAAGAGAGTGAAAAGAGGGGCGTCAGCTCTGAAGGAACATCCCAAGTGATATGTACGGAATGGTTGAAGTCATAGGAAAGACTAGGACGAGATAATTCACTTATATTTAAAGAGAGTTCATTCGAAATCCTAAAAGACAGCTATGTGAGGTGCAAATTTGGGTTTTCAGCATTTTCGCAAACCGGAACACCCTTAAAACAATGAAATGGTACAGCCCGTGATCTCTACGCCATTACTTGTGAACCCGATGTGGTCTAACGTGATTGGCTGATTGGTCAGGACTCCAGTTAGGTAACGATGCAGTATCGCAAAACATGACGTCAAGACGGAGAACCATAGCTTATTCGCTGTTTTATTTCCGTACTATTTTTGTTACACCTCCCCCCTCTGAACGTCTTTCACCCCCCCCCCCCCCCCATTTTCCTTTAACCTGCAAATATATTGCAGAAAGGCACTTATTTTACCTGCTGAGTAAAAGTAAGGTGCTCAATCCAGCGAAGGCTTAAGTGGGCCAGTTAGTATTTCACTGCTCTATTCCTATTAGCTACTCGAACAAACTTACATGAGCTTTACAAAATAACTTTTTGTAATTTTTGTTTACTCTTCGACTTTTTAAATATCGAAAAAATAATGTTTGCAAATTTCGAGCTTAAACAAACATTCGAACAAACAAGTAGAATCTAGAGGGTAACTATAAAAAAATTAGTGTAAAAAGTCATTCAAATGACCGTGACGTCATTTATCAACGACCCGAGTCCGTTGACCTATATTTCCATCTTAAAATCCCAAATAACTAGATCTAGGCCCGGTTCGTTTCTTATCTTGGTAAATCGTTAGCGACACTTTAGGCCTACGGTACTTTATTGTTTTTTAAACTCCTAAATCTAAAAGCCTAGGCAATATTAATATTTTCATTACTTTTTAAACTTTTAAATCACTAGATATTCGTTTGCGAATGAAGTCTAATAGTAATAGACTAAATAGATCTACATGTGAATTCTAGGGGAGTGCATATTCCCTCGGACTAAAATTTTTGGCCTAGATCTACATTGTATTCCTAAAATCTGTAGATCTCGGCTGCGGGTCATCCATCCCCAGCCGAGATCTATGATGTCACCTTTTTTTTGACAATGTTTACCCCTCACCCTTCTCTATAGTCACACATCGTCACAAAAGGCTAGACCCCTCCCATCCCACCCCCTAAAAAAGTCACACCTCAGCCTACAGCTATAACCCACCAGTATTTCTTCCAGACCTTTTTTCTCGGGGGGGGGGGGGGGGGGACTAATGTTTTAGGGGGGTGGCCAGTGTTTCTTCCAGACTTTTTTCTCCGGGGGGGGGGGGGGGGGGCACTTGAAATTTTCGGGGGGGGGGGGCGGTAAACTTTCTCTGGGGGTGGGGCGGACACTGTTAAAAGTATATATTTTCTATACAAAATTAAATTATATAAATTTCATTCCGTTCGGGGGGGGGGGGGGGGGGGCGGTAAAAAATTTCGGGTGGGGGGGGGGGGCTTTGTCCCCCCCCCCCCCCCCCCGAAGAGATGCCTGGAAGAAACTCTGGGGGTGGCGGTAGACGTTTTTAGGGGGATGCCTGGAAGAAACACTGCGACCCACGCCTTCTCCCCTCCCCCTCCCCCCTTCACACAAAATTGCAGTTTAATTTCTTTCTAACAATTGACTGATCTCGGTCAACATACAGTATATTAATCTATTCTATTTCTATTTCAATTTTTTTTTAAATAATTTTTAAAACGCGACATAACGGCTCAAATTCAGTTTCTAGTACAACTTTTTTTAAACTAAAAAATTGTGACGTTAAACTATCTGAATTCCTCTCGTCCTGCCCCCAGAAGTATGACGTCATTTATAGACGACACCCTGCATAAATGCTTCTACATCTGTTAGATTCTGTAAGGAAATTCCGTACGGAAATTCATTAAAATATTTTTATAAAATAGTAAATTTAAAAAAAACTATAGCTATTTTTCTGAAACTTGATACAGTTTAATTATTAAGTCAAATCTGAAGTCTAGATAATTCTTTTTTTAAGGCGTTTGTTATCTCATCTCTGGCCGCCAACCAAAGATCCACAGCAGAGTCCTGTGCGATCTTCTCAACCTGACCCCGACATAAGAGCCAGGTCAAATCGAGCCCGCCAAAAGGGCCAGCGACAAACGGGCAGTCAAATAGGCTCCCGACAAATAAGCTCCCGACAAAATACGCTCCCTTCATTAAGACTTCCGACGAATAGGCTTCCGTTATTTTGGCTCCAGACATTTTGGCACCGACAAAAGGGTTCCTGTCAATAATGTTTGCGTGGAGACAAGTTTTCCGGTGAAATTGAATATGGCACCTGCAAATGGGACCTCTTCGCCAATACTCTTTAGAGTTAGCACCCTTAAACAATACAACGTATTCAGCTATTGCTCGGCAGGCCTTATATTTTATCTTGTACAAGAAATAGAATGTTATAAATTTAAGGGTCATCAAGGTATGACTCAACCATAGCGTCGATTGTGGTCTGTTTAGTGCGTGGGGAGAGAGGTCCACATTTATTTGCAGTATACGTGTAGGTGGTCAAAACATAACGTCGTATATCATGCACACATCATGTACACATCATGAAATCGTGCACATATCATGTACATGATGCATTTAAACTTGTGGTCGCTTTTAAGCAACCAATCTTCACTGTTGTAAATAAAATTTGCTGTTCGTTCATGAAAAAGTTTTTCATTCAGACATTTTAAAGAGGTTATAGGGCTTGTAAGTAGGTCACAACTTATCGTTCTCGTCAGCAAGTAGATTTCGAGACAGTAGACATACAAGCCCTATAGTGTAACGCCTATGCCAATAGTGGTGGTCATACGATTTACGTGTTTGGAGTCAATATGTCGCGAGCATATATGTCGTGAGTCAATATGACAGGAGTCCATTTGACGGGAGCCATTAAGTAGGGGCCCTTTGCATGGGTAACTTTGACGGGGTCGTCTTGTCACGGGCCGATTTGACGGTGAACCATCAAACTGGTAGTTCACTAACAGCTTTTGAGCTATTTTCAGTACTGGAAGTAGTATTTACACTTCTTCCGGGTTCTCAATAGCCAATAACGTGAGTACCGTTTACGTTAGGTGGACGAAATTTCGCAAAAAAGCTTACATAGTATGCGCAGGTTTCTCTCAAATTTTGAGTGATTTTCGTCACAGGGAGTGGTACTTTACTATTTTTCTACGGCCACACTGTATCTCGAGTGCTGTTTCATTTAGGTGAACGAAATGTCTTATCTAAGATCTTTTCCCTGTGTTACTTTAAATATTTGAGTGACAAACGATATCCGGAAGTGTACTTTATTTTATTTCTGGTTTATAAAAACGCTATTTCCGATTTCTCAGGAAAATAAAAAACCCATAAGAATGAATTCATCTGGATTTCTCTGTCTATCATCCGTCGTAGGCGGATACTAGCGAGCAAAAGTTTGACCACTTCTACCAGACCGATTTCTTTCAAGGGTGTCACCCACACACGAACCTGGTGTGGTAACTGAGGGTGTCACCCCCACCCCCATGAACCTGGTGTGGTAACTGAGGGTGTCACCCCCACCCCCATGAACCTGGTGTGGTAACTGAGGGTGTCACCCCCACCCCCATGAACCTGGTGTGGTAACTGAGGGTGTCACCCCCACCCCCATGAACCTGGTGTGGTAACTGAGGGTGTCGCCCCCACCCCCATGAACCTGGTGTGGTAACTGAGGGTGCCACCCCCACACGAACCTGGTGTGGTAACTGAGGGTGTCACCCCCATGAACCTGGTGTGGTAACTGAGGGTGTCACCCACACACGAACCTGGTGTGGTAACTGAGGGTGTCGCCCCCACCCCCATGAACCTGGTGTGGTAACTGAGGGTGCCACCCCCACACGAACCTGGTGTGGTAACTGAGGGTGCCACCCCCACACGAACCTGGTGTGGTAACTGAGGGTGCCACCCCCAGACGAACCTGGTGTGGTAACTGAGGGTGTCACCCCCACACGAACCTGGTGTGGTAACTGAGGGTGTCACACCCCCCCCCATGAACCTGGTGTGGTAACTGAGGTGTCACCCCCACACGAACCTGGTGTGGTAACTGAGGGTGTCACCTCCATGAACCTGGTGTGGTAACTGAGGGTGTCACCCTCCATGAACCTGGTGTGGTAACTGAGGGTGTCACCCACACACGAACCTGGTGTGGTAACTGAGGGTGTCACCCCCACGAACCTGGTGTGGTAACTGAGGGTGTCACCCCCACACGAACCTGGTGTGGTAACTGAGGGTGTCACCCCCACACGAACCTGGTGTGGTAACTGAGGGTGTCACCCCCACACGAACCTGGTGTGGTAACTGAGGGTGTCACCCCCACGAACCTGGTGTGGTAACTGAGGTGTCACCCCCACACGAACCTGGTGTGGTAACTGAGGGTGTCACCCCCACACGAACCTGGTGTGGTAACTGAGGGTGTCACCCCCACACGAACCTGGTGTGGTAACTGAGGGTGTCACCCCCACGAACCTGGTGTGGTAACTGAGGTGTCACCCCCACACGAACCTGGTGTGGTAACTGAGGGTGCCACCCCCACACGAACCTGGTGTGGTAACTGAGGGTGTCACCCCCACACGAACCTGGTGTGGTAACTGAGGTGTCACCCCCACACGAACCTGGTGTGGTAACTGAGGGTGTCACCCCCACACGAACCTGGTGTGGTAACTGAGGGTGTCACCCCCACACGAACCTGGTGTGGTAACTGAGGGTGTCACCCCCACACGAACCTGGTGTGGTAACTGAGGGTGCCACCCCCACACGAACCTGGTGTGGTAACTGAGGGTGTCACCCCCACGACTTGGTGTGGTAACTGAGGGTGTCACCCCCATGACCTGGTGTGGTAACTGAGGGTGCCACCCCCACCCCTATGAACCTGGTGTGGTAACTGAGGGTGTCACCCTCCAAGTAGATGCCATCAAAACAAAAAAACAAAAAATGAGGCGACCGATGCTAGCACGTTAAGACAGATCAAATAGACTTTCCCTACAGCTAGCAGCACATGATATGACAAGGCCACTCAATTCTGAACTTGCTAATCAGACATTGTGATGCTCAATATCTGTACTTATCATGTGTAAGTGCAACATTTGTCATGTGTAACATTTGTCATCATGTGTAAGTGTAACATTTGTCATCATGTGTAAGTGTAACATTTGTCATGTGTGTTACATTTGTCGGTACACTAGAGAGACTGTATTTGGTATTTCAATTAATTAACAGGCTATCGCCAACGTGCTCACCACGCTGCAGTTAATTCAACCAGTCCAAAATAAAAGAACTGACGAATGTGTGGCGGCGAAGCTTTATGTGCCCTACTGAAAATCTAGACAAGAGAAAGAGCCCGGTGGATGGGACTCTCAACGTTTAGGCTGAGACCCACTGGCTTGATTTATTCCCTAACGCTTCCAATAATGTCTGCGTCCCACATAATGGTGTCGGCTATCTGCTAGATGACAACCACACAATCATAGAAAACACGAAACAGAAACGATATTTTTATTTGTCAAAAAAAGACATTATGGTTCAATGATTGTTGGACATTATGGTTCAATGATTGCTGGACAGCATTATGGTTCAATGATTGTTGGACATTATGGTTCAATGATTGTTGGACAGCATTATGGTTCAATGATTGCTGGACAGCATTATGGTTCAATGATTGCTGGACAGCATTATGGTTCAATGATTGTTGGACATTATGGTTCAATGATTGCTGGACAGCATTATGGTTCAATGATTGTTGGACATTATGGTTCAATGATTGCTGGACAGCATTATGGTTCAATGATTGTTGGACATTATGGTTCAATGATTGTTGGACAGCATTATGGTTCAATGATTGCTGGACAGCATTATGGTTCAATGATTGCTGGACAGGTTCTGGAACGTCCGTTGCTTGTCTAGACGAAGGTCGGATTGACCTGGGCAATGAGAGGGTTGACGGGGTCGCACGCTTTTCTTACACTCATCTCCTGGGGGAGAAATAAAAAACACGTCAGCTAAAGATACTGTCAAAAATGTGCACCCCCCCCCCACCCATACACACACAGTTGTTTTGTAAAAACGTTCAGTTTAGTAGAAATGTGCACCCCCCCACACACACACACAGTTGTGTTGTAAAAACGTTCAGTTTAGTAGAAATGTGCACCCCCCCCCCCACACACACACAAACCACCCATATAAGCTAAAGAGAACTGAAGCTAGAAAACAACAAGAGTGAGTTTGAGGGCTAAAGAAAATATTGGGAGAAGATCAAGTCACTTGTGTACCAGCTAATCGCTTGCTGTTGGCTGCTGTTTGTTTTCATATACCTGTTACAACCTTTCTCAGTTGATCATACGGTTATGACGTCATCTGATGCAGACGTTCAAAGAACATATAAATAAAATCCCAAACAGACGGTAGGTGCGTAAGCAGACACCTAAAGCCTGGAGCAGAAGTCTGGAAATCTTCTGGAAATCTTGCATGGCCGACTTGTGAGCACACGGGTAAAACCATCGAAACCTTTACAGACACCTGCTATAGTGCAGTCTCGAACCATTTGATTCGCGTGTCAGGTCAAGTGCTGGCATTTTACCTGGGCTAGTGTCACCTTATCAAGTCACGTGACCTCAGGAATAGGACTGGACAACATCAACTCAAACCAGCACAACATCAACTCAAACCAGCACAACATCAACTCAAACCAGCACAACATCAACTCAAACCAGCACAACATCAGATAGTTCCAATCAAGTAACATCAACTGGCACATACATTTGTTTATTGCACTAATGGATCTAGAGAAAGATCTATGTCCTAAGGCGGGCTTACAGAGAAAGATCTATGTCCTAAGGCGGGCTTACAGAGAAAGATCTATGTCCTAAGGCGGGCTTACAGTGAAAGATCTATGTCCTAAGGCGGGCTTACAGTGAAAGATCTATGTCCTAAGGCGGGCTTACAGAGAAAGATCTATGTCCTAAGGCGGGCTTACAGTGAAAGATCTATGTCCTAAGGCGGGCTTACAGTGAAAGATCTATGATGGGATGGAGGCAGGAAACACTGAGCGATGCCAGCGCCATCTGGCCAGACGTGCTATCGTAGGGAGAAGGTCACAGGCCTGAATGTCGAGCTCCACTAGACGCACGTCCCTATCACGTGAGCCACTATCAGACAAGTTCGACAAACGACGTGAGACACAAGATCATTTATATAGTGGGGAGAGTTGGCCATCTAATGGTGGTTGGAAGATGGGAGAGTTGGCCATCTAATGGTGGTTGGAAGATGGGAGAGTTGGCCATCTAATGGTGGTTGGAAGATAAAAGAGTTGGCCATTTAATGGTGGTTGGAAGATAAAAGAGTTGGCCATCTAATGGTGGTTGGAAGATAAAAGAGTTGGCCATCTAATGGTGGTTGGAAGATATAAGAGTTGGCCATCTAATGGTGGTTGGAAGATAAAAGAGTTGGCCATCTAATGGTGGTTGGAAGATAAGAGTTGGCCATTTAATGGTGGTTGGAAGATAAAAGAGTTGGCCATCTAATGGTGGTTGGAAGATAAAAGAGTTGGCCATCTAATGGTGGTTGGAAGATAAAAGAGATAAAATTGGAATGTTTAGGAACTTCAAACTGGGAGGACCAAACAAACAAAAATGGAATGTTTAGGAACTTCAAACTGGGAGGACCAAACAAAAAAAAATGGAATGTTTAGGAACTTCAAACTGGGAGGACCAAACAAAAAAAAATGGAATGTTTAGGAACTTCAAACTGGGAGGACCAAACAAAAAAAAAATGGAATGTTTAGGAACTTCAAACTGGGAGGACCAAACAAAAAGAAAATGGAATGTTTAGGAACTTCAAACTGGGAGGACCAAACAAAAAAAAATGGAATGTTTAGGAACTTCAAACTGGGAGGACCAAACAAAAAAATATGGAATGTTTAGGAACTTCAAACTGGGAGGACCAAACAAAAAAAATGGAATGTAGGCCGAGTGTTGAGGACGGAGGAGCTGCTGTTCACTTACTGTTAATGCTAAGCCCTTTGTCACTTTTATTCACCTACTCGTTACACTCTAACCATCACACTTTATTCCTAAACCTCACGGAACATAGCTGCACATAACACAACATATATGTGACTTTTTATCTTCTCTTCGCCCAATCTTCGGTCCCAGCTTTTCTACTCGCAGCTCTTTGGTTTTTACACAACACTATCCACAATCTCTCCCCTCCCCCCCCCCCCCCCACCTCACCCTTTCCTCAATTTTTCCCACGCAGGCCGTTAAAATAAACCAGTCCATTGTTTTTTCTTCCCGTTCAGACTGTTTGGGAAAGAAGTTAGGAAAGTGTCATTAAGTTGTTGGGATGCACAATTAGTTGCTGCTGTTTCAGGGTGTTGCTCTTCTACTAGATCCGTTGATGTGGCTTCTCAGTTGTCGCTCGTATGTCAAAGTGTAGCCTTCAACAGCTTGTATCTAAAAATATTGTATATAGGGCAGTCGTATGTCAAAGTGTAGCCTTCAACAGCTTGTATCTAAAAAATATTGTATGGAGGGCAGTCGTATGTCCATGTACTACTGTGTGGATACATATAGGGGTGTGCCTATAAGAGAAATTGTATTCATTGACAATGAATGAGAATACAAATTTGAAGATTGATCAAGGAAAAATGTCGATATCTCTATCCTAAATTGAAGCAGTCTCCGACCATTAGGCCCTGATGTTTTAAAATTGATTATTTCAGCGTCTGAAAACAATTTTTTTATAAATAAAAATACCAGGACAATCTTTATTCGATGTCAGAACATTGTCACATACATGTAGAAAAGGTTACGACATCAAAGTAGACACACACACACCACATACGACGTGAAACTAGACACACACAAAACACATACGACATCAGACTAGACACACACACCACATCAACATAAAACTAGACACACACACACACAACATATCACACAATGATCTCAAAAATTAGGAATGCAGATTGAACGTAATTCTGATGTGTGCTACCATACAATAGATCCAAGTTGAACGTAATTCTGAAGTGTGCTACCATACAATAGATCCAAGTTGAACGTAATTCTGAAGTGTGCTACCATACAATAGATCCAAGTTGAACGTAATTCTGAAGTGTGCTACCATACAATAGATCCAAGTTGAACGTAATTCTGATGTGTGCTACCATACAATAGATCCAAGTTGAACGTAATTCTGATGTGTGCTACCATACAATAGATCCAAGTTGAACGTAATTCTGATGTGTGCTACCATACAATAGATCCAAGTTGAACGTATTTCTGAAGTGTGCTACCATACAAAGGAGCTCTTGGTGCAAGAGAAATCTAGTTGGCACGTGCCCTCTGACCTCTGTGTTGGCACGTGCCCTCTGACCTCTGTGTTGGCACGTGCCCTCTGACCTCTGTGTTGGCACGTGCCCTCTGACCTCTGTGTTGGCACGTGCCCGCTGACCTCTGTGAGAACTAGGCGCTTTTGCAGGTCTAATTTGGGGAGGTGGGAATGGGAGAGTTGACCGTCTAATTTGGGGAATGGGAATAGGAGAGTTGACCGTCTAATTTTGGGAGGTGGGAATGGGAGAGTTGACCGTCTAATTTGGGGAATGGGAATAGGAGAGTTGACCGTCTAATTTGGGGAATGGGAATAGGAGAGTTGACCGTCTAATTTGGGGAATGGGAATAGGAGAGTTGACCGTCTAATTTGGGGAATGGGAATAGGAGAGTTGACCGTCTAATTTGGGGAATGGGAATAGGAGAGTTGACCGTCTAATTTTGGGAGGTGGGAATGGGAGAGTTGATCGTCTAATTTGGGGAGGTGGGAATGGGAGAGTTGACCGTCTAATTTGGGGAATGGGAATAGGAGAGTTGACCGTCTAATTTTGGGAGGTGGGAATGGGAGAGTTGATCGTCTAATTTGGGGAGGTGGGAATGGGAGAGTTGACCGTCTAATTTGGGGAATGGGAATAGGAGAGTTGACCGTCTAATTTGGGGAATGGGAATAGGAGAGTTGACCGTCTAATTTGGGGAATGGGAATAGGAGAGTTGACCGTCTAATTTGGGGAATGGGAATAGGAGAGTTGACCGTCTAATTTGGGGAATGGGAATAGGAGAGTTGACCGTCTAATTTGGGGAATGGGAATAGGAGAGTTGACCGTCTAATTTTGGGAGGTGGGAATGGGAGAGTTGATCGTCTAATTTGGGGAGGTGGGAATGGGAGAGTTGACCGTCTAATTTGGGGAATGGGAATAGGAGAGTTGACCGTCTAATTTTGGGAGGTGGGAATGGGAGAGTTGATCGTCTAATTTGGGGAGGTGGGAATGGGAGAGTTGACCGTCTAATTTGGGGAATGGGAATGGGAGAGTTGACCGTCTAATTTGGGGAGGTGGGAATGGGAGAGTTGACCGTCTAATTTGGGGAATTGGAATGGGAGAGTTGACCATCTAATTGAGGGGGGGGATGGGGTGGGAAGAGGTGACGCCATGATCATGTGTAAATGTATTTTATATAGCTTTTTACTTTTTGTATATACGAAGTATAGAGAAAGTCTTGAAATAGTGCAAAAAAAAAAATCGAGATTTTTGCCAATCTCGACGATTTACAGCTCCCTGAGTCGGAAAAACAAAGTTTTGCAATCTTGTCCGTATGTCTATATGCGTGTGTGCCTGTAAACACGATAACTTGAGTACCGTTACAGCTAGGTTGATGAAATTTCATTTATAAGTATTATATTAAAATCGTATATCTGTATCAACCTTTCAGCGATTTCTGATAACCGGAAGTGAAACTTTTTCTACTTTCAAATTTTTCAAAAGCCTATAACTTGAGTACTATTTCAGATAGATAAATGAAATTTCACATGTAAGTAAAATATCTATTTCTCTACCTTCTGAGTAAATTCCGTTGACCTGAAGTAGTAATTTACGCTATTTCTGATTTCTCAAAAAAAAAAAAAAAAAAAAAAAAAAACAAACAACGCATGTGAATTTATAAAGTACTAAAAATATTCCGCACTATTGTAAACATTTTGTTTTGCCTTCACTTGGTGTGCAATTTTTTTCCCTACGAGATTCTATTCTATTTTTAAAAGTTTAAGTAATTTAAAATGGATTAAAAATATTGTCTATTTCCCGAGTTGCCATCCCCTGTTGTTTTATATAAGAATATTCGAGAAAGTTTAGGGGAGATCACTCCCGGTTTATTGAGGATGTATTTGGACTGAACTACGACCTTTTTTTTTTTTTTGATGTATATGAAAATTAAAGAAGAACGAAAATTTTCCATTGGAATCCGTTTTGATAATTCTATTGCTATTAATCCGTTTGAATAATCCAATTCTAACTAACTCTAGCTATATCGTTAAAATAAGTGCGTCAGACAGCAGACTTGAGCGAGGACTTACCCAGGAACTTAACAACTGCGTCAGGCAGAAACGGTTGGGCATATTGGACAGATGAACAGCCAAATTCTTTTCCACGTTTTGGAAGAATTCAGTGGCATCTGCAAGTAAAGGATATAAGGCAATCGATACAGTAGCATGATGGTAGGAAGAAGAAATATTAGGTAATTATTAGATTGCTAATGGTACTCACGATATGTGAATATTGTATAGTGTGTGTGTGTGTGTTTGTGTGTGTGCATGTGTGTGTATATGTGTTTGTGTGTGTATGTGTGTGTGTGTGCATGTGTGTGTGGATGTGTGTGTGCATGTGTGTGTGTGCATGTACCCGCGTGTACAACCGGGAGCTGTCCTAGAAAAACACGAGTCACGTGGTACAGGAAGCGGGGTAAACACGCTAATCCTATTGAAACGTTTGACTGGATATCTCGGAGATTATCTCGGACTAAATGGTTCAGTCCAAATTTAGACTCGGCCATTTTCCTGCCATTCTGCCGACAATTTATAGACCACAATAGAAAGATATCAAATCTAGAAATTATCAACAATGTGAGACAGTTGGGCTGTAGATGTGAGACAGTTGGGCTGTAGATGTGAGACAGTTGGGCTGTAGATGTGAGACAGTTGGGCTGTAGATGTGAGACAGTTGGGCTGTAGATGTGAGACAGACAGTTGGGCTGTAGATGTGAGACAGTTGGGCTGTAGATGTGAGACAGACAGTTGGGCTGTAGATGTGAGACAGTTGGGCTGTAGATGTGAGACAGTTGGGCTGTAGATGTGAGACAGACAGTTGGGCTGTAGGTGTGAGACAGTTGGGCTGTAGATGTGAGACAGTTGGGCTGTAGATGTGAGACAGTTGGGCTGTAGATGTGAGACAGTTGGGCTGTAGATGTGAGACAGTTGGGCTGTAGATGTGAGACAGTTGGGCTGTAGATGTGAGACAGTTGGGCTGTAGATGTGAGACAGTTGGGCTGTAGATGTGAGACAGTTGGGCTGTAGATGTGAGACAGTTGGGCTGTAGATGTGAGACAGACAGTTGGGCTGTAGATGTGAGACAGTTGGGCTGTAGATGTGAGACAGTTGGGCTGTAGATGTGAGACAGTTGGGCTGTAGATGTGAGACAGACAGTTGGGCTGTAGATGTGAGACAGTTGGGCTGGCCAATAAGAAAGAAATCAGCAAAGAAATAATAGAGCGATCATTTGCTTTGTACAGCGGAATTGTTGATGAGACGAATGAAAAAACACTGTGTATGTCGTACATACAATCATTCACCTGCAGATCGTACATACAATCATTCACCTGCAGATCGTACATACAATCATTCACCTGCAGATCGTACATACAATCATTCCCTTAAGGTAGTTCTACCCTGTCTGCCTACCTACCTACCCACCTATCAGTCAATCTATCTATCTACTTGTTTATCTATGTATATATAATAAATACAAAAAGCTATTTGCAAATGATTTCATTGAGCGTAATTCCCTTTAACTCCATTTAAACAGACCCCATCACAAAGCGTAGATAAATTGATCAGGTTAAAAGCTCATTACCACATAAGGCTACGTCATTCGAGAGAAAAAGCATTATTTACCTAGATTTGACTCAATAGTTCACAGACGGCTCAAACGGCACAGATGACCCACTGAGGTCACACAGATGACCCACTGAGGTCACACAGATGACCTTTGACCCACTGAGGTCAATCTACAGCTGCTGGCACTGATGGCAAGAGCTGACGCACCAAACAACTGTACGACTAGGTCAATGACCTCAAAATTAGCTGTACGACTAGGTCAATGACCTTCACATTAGCTGTACGACTAGGTCAATGACCTCCACATTAGCTGTACGACTAGGTCAATGACCTCCACATTAGCTGTACGACTAGGTCAATGACCTCCACATTAGCTGTACGACTAGGTCAATGACCTCCACATTAGCTGTACGACTAGGTCAGGGGTCTCCAAACTACGGCCCGCGGGTCGGATGCGGCCCGTGAAGAAGATCTTTTTGTCCAAGGAAAAATCGTTTGTTGGTGATGGCTGAAGAACTTTGCGCAGAAAAAAATCAAAGACATGCCTGGAAGTAACTGGCCCCCGAACTAAAATGTGATAGTTAATGCGGTCCTCGGACTGAAAAGTTTGGAGACCCCGGGACTAGGTCAATGAATGACCTTCACATTAGCTGTACGACTAGGTCAATGAATGACCTTCACATTAGCTGTACGACTAGGTCAATGAATGACCTTCACATTCAAAAAAAGCTTCTACACATTTCTAGTCAAAGTCAGCAGTAGGCTGGAGAGACGTATAGTTTGCACATAATTTGTGGAGAAACGTATAGTTTACACTTATTTGTGGAGAAACGTATTGTTTGCACCTATTTGTGGAGAAATATATAGTTTACACTTATTTGTGGAGAAACGTATTGTTTGCACCTATTTTGTGGAGAAATATATAGTTTGCATCTATTGGTTAGCATGTCTGTTTTAACTAGATGATCCCTAGATAAAAGAAAGACTATTTCTTCAGTTCTAAGATTAGTACTTATGTAGAATTTAAAAAAAAATCAATCGTATTCCTGCGGAGAAAGCAAGGTATCGATCCTCCTAAGAAAACAATCAAGAGTTGTCTGCTAATGAAACATTAACGGTTGTTTTTTCAACTTCTATATGCGGCGAGAAATGACAAGCAGATCGGCTTCACTTTCCGTTCGTTGTTGCCATATGACCAGCTAGTTAACCTAGATGATCAACAACTGTGGACATGGTCAGGATAATGGTTAGACAAACTCTCACCACGAGTAGGATTAGATTCAAGGTTAGATTTAGGGTTTTTAAAGAAATATACCCTGCTGAGGTGTGTACATTATGTGATAAACCCTGCTGAGGTGTGTACATTACGTGATATACCCTGCTGAGGTGTGTACATTATGTGATATACCCTGCTGAGGTGTGTACATTATGTGATATACCCTGCTGAGGTGTGTACATTACGTGATATACCCTGCTGAGGTGTGTACATTATGTGATATACCCTGCTGAGGCGTGTACATTATGTGATATACCCAGCTGAGGTGTGTACATTATGATATAAACTGATAAGAAATGTAGACTGTGATTTAATCTTGATATGAACTAGGCTGCAATGTTTTAATACTGATCTTTTGGCGTCAGATACTGCCTATTGAATGTAAAGGCGGTGGTTAAGGTTGATTAACCTCCAGCTGCTAATTGGCTCTAGATGGCAAGAAATCTCCCTACTGCGGCCACTAATGCTAGGCTTGCTACCCTCGGCTAATGACGTCACGTGTTCACAATCACAGGCTCAAATCAAGCTCTTCAACGACAGACGACTCCAGACGACAGACGACTCCAGACGACAGACGACTCCAGACGACTCCAGACGACAGACGACTCCAGACGACTCCAGACGACAGACGACTCCAGACGACAGACGACTCCAGACGACAGACGACTCCAGACGACAGACGACTCCAGACGACTCCAGACGACTCCAGACGACTCCAGACTCCAGACGACTCCAGACGACTCCAGACGACTCCAGACGACAGACGACTCCAGACGACTCCAGACGACAGACGGCAGACGACTCCAGACGACTCCAGACGACTCCAGACGACTCCAGACGACTCCAGACGACTCCAGACGACTCCAGACGACTCCAGACGACTCCAGACGACAGACGACTCCAGACGACTCCAGACGACAGACGACTCCAGACGACAGACGACTCCAGACGACAGACGACTCCAGACGACTCCAGACGACTCCAGACGACAGACGGCAGACGACTCCAGACGACTCCAGACGGCAGACGACTCCAGACGACTCCAGACGACAGACGACTCCAGACGACAGACGACTCCAGACGACTCCAGACGACTCCAGACGACAGACGACTCCAGACGACAGACGACTCCAGACGACAGACGACTCCAGACGACAGACGACTCCAGACGACTCCAGACTCCAGACGACTCCAGACGACTCCAGACGACTCCAGACGACAGACGACTCCAGACGACAGACGACTCCAGACGACAGACGACTCCAGACGACTCCAGACGACTCCAGACGACAGACGACTCCAGACGACTCCAGACGACAGACGACTCCAGACGACTCCAGACGACAGACGACTCCAGACGACAGACGACTCCAGACGACTCCAGACGACTCCAGACGACTCCAGACGACAGACGACTCCAGACGACAGACGACTCCAGACGACTCCAGACTCCAGACGACTCCAGACGACTCCAGACGACTCCAGACGACAGACGACTCCAGACGACAGACGACTCCAGACGACAGACGACTCCAGACGACTCCAGACGACTCCAGACGACAGACGACTCCAGACGACAGACGACTCCAGACGACTCCAGACGACAGACGACTCCAGACGACAGACGACTCCAGACGACTCCAGACGACTCCAGACGACAGACGACTCCAGACGACTCCAGACGACTCCAGACGACAGACGACTCCAGACGACTCCAGACGACTCCAGACGACAGACGACTCCAGACGACAGACGACTCCAGAGAACAAACACTCAAGCTATCTCGGTTCCACTCTAGACTAAAGCTGGCAATCTTAGCGCCACTAACAGCCAATCTTAGCGCCACTAACAGCCAATCTTAGCGCCACTAACAGGCAATCTTAGCGCCACTAACAGCCAATCTTAGCGCCACTAACAGCCAATCTTAGCGCCACTAACAGGCAATCTTAGCGCCACTAACAGCCAATCTTAGCGCCACTAACAGCCAATCTTAGCGCCACTAACAGCCAATCTAAGCGCCACTAACAGCCAATCTTAGACCCATTTCGGCGTCTGAGTCAAGCTTCCCGTCTCCCCAATATATATATACTAGGCATGCTGCCCAGCTTCACTTAGGCTTTCGAAAACATTGAGAATTTGAATGCTTAATTAATTCGCCCATATAAGGCGCCGGTCAGTCGAGGTCAGTTTTGACCCCCTCATCGTATACTTTTCGGCCAACCGGCCCCCGTGTTCTGTCGCCCAAGGCAAGATCCTGCCAAATTTGAAGCGCCTGCGGCGCCGGGAAGTGCCCTATCGGGCACCCGACAACTTAGCTTTATATATTATAGAGATTAGCAAATTGCATAGATAAACAAAGATTTCAATAAATTAATAAAGGCCTGAAATACTTTAGATGATCTAGAATCTCTAGATCTAGAATCTCTAGATCTAGAATCCAAATAGATAAAATAATTTTTTTAAGTTTAGGCCGAGAAAATCGTATTGTATACATTTCATAGCGTACTTAGCTCTAAATCATATTTGAATGAAATAGTTCATTTCTTTTTATTCTAAACTCGGAAGATGACGTCATCAGTTTCGTGCTCTTTTTTTTAGTGTAAACAATAACGACGTCATTGTTAAATGCGTTCTTGTCCAAAGTTTAAACACTTTTCCGGTTGCATAAATAATACTGTTTCTCTACATTCGAATACGCCTTTATTTTTTATTTTTCTTCTTTAAATAAAATTGTGGTTATACATTTAAAACATCTAACATATTATTTTCAACAAAAGTCCGTATAAAGTTCTTCATATGTCGCTGCAGATTCTGACGTGATGTCCGGCGAAAATATTTTGCGGACAGAGAGAGAGAAGAGCGCACATGGCCTTTTATATATTAGGATATATATATATATATATATATATATATATATATATATATATATATATATATACAAACATATACATATATACACGCACGCACACATATATACATTAATGTGGGTGTGCGTGCGTGCATGACGGTCCGGAAAAGAGTTTTATTAATAACGGAGAGTTTATGGTCCATATTTTGGTCGTGTCTTAGTCTCATCTCGAAAAAAGTAAATGCTAGCTTTGTATTCTGCCCATTATGGAAGCAGCAGAAGTGGTCACGTAGTGCTACTTCACTGGATTCAAACTACACCATTCACATTAAGGGCTTGCTATCAAACACGTAAACCAACTATCCTCTTGGGTACAATTTACTAATTTCATAGTAGAAAAGTTTTGAGGTAAAAAACTATTGAAAGCCTGGTTGTATTTTGTCTCCTTATCGGTGCACCTCAGAAACGGCCCGGGACAAATCGACCGTCAAAATAGCTCCGTCAAAAGGGCCCCGACTTATTGGCTCGCGTCAAATGGGCTCCCGTCATAATGACTCGCGACAAAAAGGCTCCCGACATATTGGCTCCCGACATAAGGGCTCATGACATATTGGCTACCGACAAAAGGGCTCCCGATATATTGGCTCCAGACAAATGAATCGTATTACCACTATTGGCATAAAAGTAACCATTTTGTCCTACATCCACTACCACTATAACCTCTTTTAAATGGATGCATGAAATTGTTTTTCATGAACCAACATCGATTCACAAACAAATAAAGCCCTTAACAGCTAAATTCCACCAATTCCAAATTTGTGATAATGTTTAATTTACAACAGAAAATATATGTTGCTTAAAAGCGAGCACAGAAGTGTAAATGTATGATATACATTATGTTTACAGGATAACGACATTTTGTTTTGGTAACCTACAAACTTACTGCAGGTAGGGATGTACAGGGTGGACCCTTCTCCCCACACACTGAGTTGGAACAGCCTAAAACTGACTCAATTATGGAAGTCATAGATAGATGACCCTTAAATTAAAACATACTATTTCTTATAATAGATAAACTATTATAAAAATAAGGCTTGACGAACAAGAGATGCATACGTTGTATTACATAAGAGTGTTGGATAAGCTAACTCAAAGAATATTGACCAAGGGGTCCCACTGGCAGGTGTCATATTCAATTAGACCGTTTGACCGGGACACTGTCTGAAGCAACATTGGTGTTTTCTAGCTGTTAACCTTTACCTAAACCTGGGTCAATACAATTTACATTGGCGAAAAAGCACCCCCCCCCCCCCCCCCCCGTATTTGTTGGAAAAAGTTGAAGGGTTTGACACAATAAAGGTAAACAAAAAAATAGCGAAATCAATACGCAAGTCTTGTAGCCCTTTATCCCTTTATTTTCTTATATATGTATCATTCAATACTTGAGCTCTAATTGAGCTTTTTAATATTTTGTCCATCACTTATGGCGTTCCCCTAAGCGTTAGCGTCCGGGGCGATAGCCCCCTCCCTAACTACGTCACTAGCGCCACATACAATGGTGACCGTGTAAAATCGCATTTGACCAAAAATGTAAAAAAAAATGTTTGGGAAAAAAAAACAAAGAAGCGTGTGACAAAATAAAAAAAAAAGATGGCGCCTGTCCTCTGCTAATTTAGCGCGAGCTGATGGGCGCGATCAGCTGACTCTCTGATTGGTCAATATTAAAACGGATCGCTCGACATGGGTATAAATCCCAGAGCTGAGTGACGCGATTCGATGCTGTCGCATTTCACTTGTCTGCTTGCATCTTGGGATTTGAGTACATTCACAGGAGATAGAACATGGCCAAATATTTTCGTCCTTTTCTTTTCGCGGTATTCATTCTCTGCTTTGTGAAAGGTTTGTATGTGTTAACAGTGGCTCAGCTCGTTCTTCAAGGGGAGGGGCACACAATATACAGGCAAGAGGGGGGGGGGGGGGGTGGGGGTGGCAAGCATATAGGGCCAGGGGGCACACAATAAAAGGGTAGGGGAGGGGCAACATACAGGGGCAGGGGGAAATTGATATAGGGGCAGGGGGCACACAATATCCGTGCAAGGGGCGCGCCATCTAGGTCCAATACAACACATTTAGCACAATGTGAACTACAAAATATTACTACATCCTTTTTTTTTTTACTTTCTCGTATACGGAGTATAGAGGAAGTATTTTAATCGTGCACAAAAATCACATGACATTTTGACAGTTTTCATCGTTTTACACCTCAGTCCTTCATCATATAGGGGACTTATTTTAAACGGGCAAAATAATAAATGCAGATTTATCAAAATTTCAACGTTCTATGCGTAATCGAGTCGGAAAAACCGGACTTTGCTATTCCGTCCGTATGTCTGTGTGTATGTGTCTGTAAACACTATAACTTGAGTACCGTTACAGCTAGGTTGATGAAATTTCATGTACAAGTATTATATCAAATTTGTAATTCTGTATCAACTTTTCAGCGATTTCCGTTAACTGGAAGTGGAACTTATTCTACTTTTCATTTTTCAAAAGCCTATAACTTGACTACAATTTTAGGGTCGGGGTGGTCGAGTCGGTAAAGCTCATAGTTGCTAAACCGAAAAGTCTCGAGTTCGAACCCTCGGGCAGATGAGGTTCGTTAGCTGGGGACAGCCACTCTTCTAGGAGAGACAACTCCAAAATCAAACAACTGCTGCCTTGTAGTTTGTTCTTGGTTGGACAAAGCAACCTGAAAAGAAAAGCAGCCTGAAATCGGATCAATGGCCTCAGTGGCGCATAACCAGTTGATGCATAATGCTTAATTGTGTCGAGTCGGCAAAGCTCATGGTTGTTAAATTCGAAAAAGTCTCGAGTTCAAACCCTCTGGCAAATAAGGCTCGATCCCCTCCAACACTAAAAATTAAAAACGAAGAAGACTACTATTTTAGATAGATAAACGAAATTTTACAAATAAGTAAAACATTTGATTTTCTGCCTTCTGTCAAGTTTTTCCGTTGACCGGAGTAGTAAGTTATAGGCTTTTGAAACATTCAAAGTATAAAAAGTTCCGGTTATCGGAAATCGCTCAAAAGTTAATACGGATCTACGATATTGATATAATACTTATATTTCATCAACCTAGCTGTAACGGTACTCAAGCCTTATTTTTATAATAGTTTATCTATTATAAGAAATAGTATGTTTTAATTTGATTTTCTGCCTTCTGTCAAGTTTTTCCGTTGACCGGAGTAGTAAGTTATAGGCTTTTGAAACATTCAAAGTATAAAAAGTTCCGGTTATCGGAAATCGCTCAAAAGTTAATACGGATCTACGATATTGATATAATACTTATATTTCATCAACCTAGCTGTAACGGTACTCAAGTTATCGTGTTTACACATACGGACAAGATTGCAAAACTATGTTTTTCCGACTTAGGGAGCCCTAATGCACGATTACAAGACTCTTTATACTTCGTGTATAAGAGAAAGTAAAAATCGAATATATTAGAATATTCGAGAAAGTTTAGGGGAAATCACTCCCGGTTTATTCTACGAGATTCTATTTTTTAAAGTTTAAGTAATTAAAAATGGATTAAAAATCATGTCTATATCCCGAGTTGCCATACCCGGAGTGCCATATAAGAATATTCGAGAAATTTTAGGGGAGATCACTCCCGTTTTTCTTTTTCGAGCTGACAATTTCAAACATACTAATGTACTTACAAAATGGGTGCCGTTCCGAGACAATAAATCTATCTTTGACAGAAACCTGCCTCATAATATTGCCGTAATTGGGTTTGATACTTATCTCTCCATACTTACAAATCTACGAATACATACATTTTAGGAACTTTGAGGAACAGAGTAGAGCATATCTTGCAGATGTATTAGAATAGCAAAATAGGCTTAAATTCCAGAGAATTGAAGCAATTATTATCGGGAGGGGGGGGGGGGGGGAGTTAAATCATCGCATTCAAATAATCAAATATAATTTAATATAAAATTATTTCAATACAAAAACTGTATTTTATTTTTAAAAATATGATCGTATCGCCTTCATAGATGAGCCAAGTTGGTTGTCCGCTTGTTCAAATCTCGACGTTCTAAGCGGACCCAGCTCGCAGTGCTGCTGGTTCGGAACACATTCAGACTGACGTGACAAGTTATGTTAGACCCATGACCATGTTTTCTTGTACACAGACATTCAGACTGACGTGACAAGTTATGTTAGACCCGTGACCATATTTTCTTGTACACAGACATTCAGACTGACGTGACAATCAAGTTATGTTAGACCCGTGATCATGTTTTCTTGTACACAGACATTCAGACTGACGTGACAAGTTATGTTAGACCCGTGACCATGTTTTCTTGTACACAGACATTCAGACTGACGTGACAAGTTATGTTAGACCCGTGACCATGTTTTCTTGTACACAGACATTCAGACTGACGTGATAATCAAGTTATGTTAGACCCGTGACCATGTTTTCTTGTACACAGACATTCAGACTGACGTGACAAGTTATGTTAGACCCGTGACCATGTTTTCTTGTACACAGACATTCAGACTGACGTGACAAGTTATGTTAGACCCGTGACCATATTTTCTTGTACACAGACATTCAGACTGACGTGACAATCAAGTTATGTTAGACCCGTGATCATGTTTTCTTGTACACAGACCTTCAGACTGACGTTACAAGTTATGTTAGACCCATGACCATGTTTTCTTGTACACAGACATTCAGACTGACGTGACAATCAAGTTATGTTAGACCCATGACCATGTTTTCTTGTACACAGACATTCAGACTGACGTGACAATCAAGCTATGTTAGACCCGTGACCATGTTTTCTTGTACACAGACATTCAGACTGACGTGACAAGTTATGTTAGACCCATGACCATGTTTTCTTGTACACAGACATTCAGACTGACGTGACAAGTTATGTTAGACCCGTGACCATGTTTTCTTGTACACAGACATACAGACTGACGTGACAAGTTATGTTAGACCCGTGACCATGTCTTCTTGTACACAGACATTCAGACTGACGTGACAAGTTATGTTAGACCCATGACCATGTTTTCTTGTACACAGACATTCAGACTGACGTGACAAGTTATGTTAGACCCGTGACCATGTTTTCTTGTACACAGACATTCAGACTGACGTGACAATCAAGTTATGTTAGACCCATGACCATGTTTTCTTGTACACAGACATTCAGACTGACGTGACAAGTTATGTTAGACCCGTGACCATGTTTTCTTGTACACAGACATTCAGACTGACGTGACAATCAAGTTATGTTAGACCCGTGACCATGTTTTCTTGTACACAGACATTCAGACTGACGTGACAAGTTATGTTAGACCCATGAACATGTTTTCTTGTACACAGACATTCAGACTGACGTGACAAGTTATGTTAGACCCGTGATCATGTTTTCTTGTACACAGACATTCAGACTGACGTGACAAGTTATGTTAGACCCGTGACCATGTTTTCTTGTACACAGACATTCAGACTGACGTGACAAGTTATGTTAGACCCATGACCATGTTTTCTTGTACACAGACATTCAGACTGACGTGACAAGTTATGTTAGACCCATGAACATGTTTTCTTGTACACAGACATTCAGACTGACGTGACAATCAAGTTATGTTAGACCCGTGACCATATTTTCTTGTACACAGACATTCAGACTGACGTGACAATCAAGTTATGTTAGACCCGTGACCATGTTTTCTTGTACACAGACATTCAGACTGACGTGACAATCAAGTTATGTTAGACCCGTGACCATGTTTTCTTGTACACAGACATTCAGACTGACGTGACAATCAAGTTATGTTAGACCCGTGACCATGTTTTCTTGTACACAGACATTCAGACTGACGTGACAAGTTATGTTAGACCCATGACCATGTTTTCTTGTACACAGACATTCAGACTGACGTGACAAGTTATGTTAGACCCGTGATCATGTTTTCTTGCACACAGACATTCAGACTGACGTGACAAGTTATGTTAGACCCGTGACCATGTTTTCTTGTACACAGACATTCAGACTGACGTGACAAGTTATGTTAGACCCGTGACCATATTTTCTTGTACATAGACATTCAGACTGACGTGACAAGTTATGTTAGACCCATGAACATGTTTTCTTGTACACAGACATTCAGACTGACGTGACAATCAAGTTATGTTAGACCCGTGACCATGTCTTCTTGTACACAGACATTCAGACTGACGTGACAATCAAGTTATGTTAGACCCGTGACCATGTTTTCTTGTACACAGACATTCAGACTGACGTGACAAGTTATGTTAGACCCGTGACCATGTTTTCTTGTACACAGACATTCAGACTGACGTGACAATCAAGTTATGTTAGACCCGTGACCATGTTTTCTTGTACACAGACATTCAGACTGACGTGACAATCAAGTTATGTTAGACCCGTGACCATGTTTTCTTGTACACAGACATTCAGACTGACGTGACAAGTTATGTTAGACCCATGACCATGTTTTCTTGTACACAGACATTCAGACTGACGTGACAAGTTATGTTAGACCCGTGATCATGTTTTCTTGCACACAGACATTCAGACTGACGTGACAAGTTATGTTAGACCCGTGACCATGTTTTCTTGTACACAGACATTCAGACTGACGTGACAAGTTATGTTAGACCCGTGACCATATTTTCTTGTACATAGACATTCAGACTGACGTGACAAGTTATGTTAGACCCATGAACATGTTTTCTTGTACACAGACATTCAGACTGACGTGACAATCAAGTTATGTTAGACCCGTGACCATGTCTTCTTGTACACAGACATTCAGACTGACGTGACAATCAAGTTATGTTAGACCCGTGACCATGTTTTCTTGTACACAGACATTCAGACTGACGTGACAATCAAGTTATGTTAGACCCGTGACCATGTTTTCTTGTACAGTGACATTTTCTTGACATAGACGTTCTTTCAAAGAGCTGTGTCTCTATCTAACGTGTATTGATGTAGACGTTCTATCAAAGAACTGTGTCTCTATATGCCATGTATTGATGTAGACGTTCTATCAAAGAACTGTGTCTCTATCTAACGTGTATTGATGTAGACGTTCTATCAAAGAACTGTGTCCCTATATGCCATGTATTGATGTAGACGTTCTATCAAAGAACTGTGTCTCTATATGCCATGTATTGATGTAGACGTTCTATCAAAGAACTGTGTCTCTATCTAACGTGTATTGATGTAGACGTTCTATCAAAGAACTGTGTCTCTATCTAACGTGTATTGATGTAGACGTTCTATCAAAGAACTGTGTCTCTATATGCCATGTATTGATGTAGACGTTCTATCAAAGAACTGTGTCTCTATCTAACGTGTATTGATGTAGACGTTCTATCAAAGAACTGTCTCTATCTAACGTGCATTGATGTAGACGTTCTATCAAAGAACTCTGTCTCTATCTAACGTGTATTGATGTAGACGTTCTATCAAAGAACTGTCTCTATCTAACGTGTATTGATGTAGACGTTCTATCAAAGAACTGTGTCTCTATATGCCATGTATTGATGTAGACGTTCTATCAAAGAACTCTGTCTCTATCTAACGTGTATTGATGTAGACGTTCTATCAAAGAACTGTCTCTATCTAACGTGTATTGATGTAGACGTTCTATCAAAGAACTGTCTCTATCTAACGTGTATTGATGTAGACGTTCTATCAAAGAACTGTGTCTCTATATGCCATGTATTGATGTAGACGTTCTATCAAAGAACTGTGTCCCTATATGCCATGTATTGATGTAGACGTTCTATCAAAGAACTGTGTCTCTATCTAACGTGTATTGATGTAGACGTTCTATCAAAGAACTGTGTCTCTATCTAACGTGTATTGTTGTAGACGTTCTATCAAAGAACTGTGTCTCTATCTAACGTGTATTGATGTAGACGTTCTATCAAAGAACTGTCTCTATCTAACGTGCATTGATGTAGACGTGCTATCAAAGAACCGTGTCTCTATCTAACGTGTATTGTTGCAGGGTTGGTCGTACGACGTAAGACGGATGATTTCCCACTGGTGGAGTGTCACCGCTCGGATATTGATCTTTTATTTATTGCCGATGCTGGCACTGCCACGCCCAAGACATTGGGGTTTGACCACTACATCAAGCAGATGCGCTTCTTCTCCCAACTTCTTGATGTCTTCCTCCCGGCCGGTGAAGACAGGCTGACGAGGCTGAGAGTGGCCGTGATCGCCTCCACTATTGCTGGCAGCTACCCGTACTACAAGCCGCGCATGAACATGCGGGTCGACTTTAACCAGTTCACGGAAAAAACAAGCTTGCAAAGCTTCCTGTTAGCGGATAACGTCGAAGCAGTTCCGGTGTCCTTCCCCATTTCTGCCGCCTTATACGCTATGCAAGATTTGTTTAACGACGCAGCGCTCGGGTCCCGACCAGACGCCCAGCATGTGCTCATCATGGTAGTCAATGGAGCTAAGCCCCTTCAGATCAACCCCAATGATGACCTGAAGGCGTTCAACTCCACTTCCGTGAAGATGCTGGTCTTGCTGGTCGGATCAGAGTCTGGTGTACACATCATGTCCATTTTCCCTAGCAACAACCTGGTCGAGGTCACGTCGTTTGACGACATGATGCAGAACCAAATGATACCCATCATGCTTTGTCTGCAGTGCTACAACGACTGGTTCCGGTACAAGGCCAACAAGGACGAGGAGAGCATACCAAACATCTCGTGCTACCGGCTGCTCTACAGCCAGCAGGAGATCAACTGGGTCCAGGCGGGCGAGCAGTGTTTGGCAGCTGAGTCCGAGCTGGTCTCTATAGAGACCAAAGAAGAGTTAAGTTTCCTGCGAGAAACTCTGCCCTCCAAGATACACGAGCTGAGCAACTTTACGGGAGACTCGAATGACTCGGTGGATATTTTTATCGGCTTGAAGCGGGACACGAGCAGCTACGGTCAAAGGTTCAGGTGGATCAACGACCTGCCGCTGGCATACACCGCCTGGAATGTGGGCGAGCCTTTAGGGGGGCATATTCAGGGCTGTGCCGTCTGGAACTTCAATGTCAGCCTGTATAGTCAGGGGCTTGACAAAGACAGCATTTCATCCGCGCTTAAGGATATACAGAACAGGAGCGAGTACCAGAGTCCCAGTGATGGCTGGTACAGTATCGGCTGTGGCTACAGAAACGCTAAATACTACATGTGTGAATCTAAGAAACCGCCATCTTTTAGAGAGGGTAAAATGCCCAACTTAACCAAAGCCAGCGAGCACAAAGTCTTAGCTGCTGTGTCGAGGGGCGAACTAGGTCTAGCCACGAGCTACAGCGAGACGTTCGGCTACATGACGTCACTGGTGGCCACATCCAGCATAGCTCACTCTGACGACAGGCCCATGCTCTTCACGGTTCTGCTCAACCACAGCTACAGCAGCCGTCTCCCGTCCACGGAGCTGCTCCTGTTTCCCTGCGGGGACACGGCCAATACCAAGGTGCCGTACGCCCAGGTCTGTGACCATGTCGCCCAGTGCCAGAACAAACGGGACGAGCTCATCTGCAACTACCGAAAGTGTGACGTCATGAACGAGTTCACCTGCACCTCTGGTCAGTGTGTGCCGCTGGACGCGCAGTGTGACCTGTTCCCAGACTGTGTTGACCAAAGCGACGAGGATAAATGCATCAAATGTCGGAACGGACTCTGTCATGACGGCCGATGCCTGCCCAAACACTGGTTTGCTGATGGGGAAGTCGACTGTAACGCCTGCACATCCAGGGGGGATCTCAAGGCAGAAATGCAATCTGTGCCAGACATGAACATAGCCAACTGTGTCTTTACCTGCAACCGTACCCAGTGCACGTATGAATCAATGCTAGGTGACGGGGTCATTGACTGTACGGGGCCGGAAGGTCCACTGGACGAAACGCTGGGCAGCCTTGAACCAAGCACCTGCTACTTGCCCATAGACAACGAGACCACGCTTTACAACAACTGGGCCCCGAGATGTGTCTATTATAAGGACAGGTACGACGGTCTTCTGGGCTGTAGGGATCTCATCCATCTACAAAACTGTGACCAATACATCTGTAGCGAAGGCTACATCAAATGTCCCGACTCCTACTGCATACCAATACACTACGTGGCTAACGGGGTGTACGACTGCCCGAATGGAGAAGACGAAATGGCGCCGCTTGACTGCACGGGAAACTTCCAATGTTATTCTTCGAAAATCTGCCTCCACCCAGACAACGTGTGTGATGGCCATCCGCACTGCCCGCAGGGGGACGACGAAATCAACTGTCACGTGACCTGCCGCCCTGGCTTTGTGTGTCTGGCTGGGGTAGTTGTGCTCAAAGATTACGATCTCTCTATCCCACTCACTGACCTCAGCTTCATAGATCCACGAACTCGCTATCTCGATCTCTCCGGTGTAAACATATCCACCGTTTTTCCCGAATTCCCCAAAGGCCATTTCTATAACCTTTTAGAGATGTACCTATCTCACTGTGGCATAACCCACGTGGACGCTGTGACGTATTCACAAAACGACATGTGGTCGGTGATTGAAGCTGACCTGAGCAGCAACGAGATCACGGGTATCGGCGTGACGAGCATCTTCCGCTACATGGTGAGCCTCAAGTCCCTGAACCTGAGCATGAACCTGGGCCTGAGCTACCTGCACCCGGACACCTTCAACACGTACGGCACCACGTCCCAGCTGACCCGGCTCGACCTCTCCTACACCAGCATCGCCTCCCTACACTACACTCTTCTCATGCCCCTGGTCAACCTCGAGGTGCTCATCCTTCGCGCCACTAAAATAGTCGACATGGTGCCGGGAATGTTCCCTGAGGACTTTGTCCTGCAGGTGTTGGACATCCGTCAAATAGACATCCAACACGTGTACGCTGAGACCTTCAAATACCTGACCGTCAAGTCCAACATGTATACGGACAGCTTCAAGCTCTGCTGCCCACAGCTTCACAGCGAGAAAACGCCCAGGTATGTCTGTGACTCCCCGCCCGATCCCTTCTCGTCTTGTTCTGACCTGATGGAGGAGCCCATTCTACGAGTGCTTCTCTGGGTCTTTGGCTTCTTGGCAGTAGCGGGGAACGTTCTCGTCATCGTGTACCGACTGACTTACGACAGAAACATTCTCAAGATGGCCTATGGTCACTTTGTGATGCACCTGAGCGTGTCCGACATGTTCATGGGCCTGTACTTGTTGATCGTGGCCTCGGCTGACACCTACTACCGAGGCTCCTATGTCTGGAACGAGATGGAGTGGAGGAACAGCGTGGCGTGTAAGGCCGCTGGCTTCCTGTCCACCATGTCCAGCGAAGTCTCCACCTTCTACATCTTTCTCATTACAGTTGACCGGTTCCTGGTTATCCGGTTTCCGTTTGGTCAGCTGAAGATGTCCGGCCCGCTGATCCTCGTGTGCTGCGTCTTGGCCTGGGTGTGTGGCGTGACCATAGCACTGATCCCCTTCTTGCCGCCCTTCAAACACTGGACGACCTACTGCTCCAATGGCTTGTGTCTGGCACTGCCGCTCTTCACTCGCAGACTGGCGGGCTGGGAGTTTTCCAGCATTGTTTTCATCTTCCTCAACCTCTTTCTCTTTATCATAATAGCTATGGGTCAGTTCATCATCTACCGGACAATGTCTAAGATGAGGATGGGTCATGGAGCCGTGAGCAACACCAACAACAGGCGAGTGCAGGACTACGCCGTGGCCAAACACCTGTCCATCATCGCCATCACAAACTTCTTCTGTTGGTTCCCTATCGGCGTCATGGGCTTGCTGGCCCTGGCCGGCTACAACCTCGGCATCCAGGCCTACGCCTGGTCTGCCGTCATGATCATGCCGATGAATTCAGCCATCAACCCCTTCATCTACACCATACCAGCCTTAATGCAGCGGTGGTCAGAATTTATTTTTAAGATTTCACGCGATGATTCCTCACGTGCCAATACACAATAACAGAGAATGAGAGATAGTCGAGTTGCTTGTACCAAGGCAACAGCTGTACCCAGCACATTCAGAACCAACGCAGGCCTAGCTATGGGAGCATGGCCATGTTTGCATATTGCGCCAACTAACAATAACAAGTCTAGTCCACCATCCCTTACTACTTCACACATTTCAAATATGCTACGTCACACATTTCAATCACAGGTACGTCACACATTTCAAGTATAGCTACGCCACACATTTCAATCATAGCTACGTCACACATTTCAATCATAGCTACGTCACACATTTCAATCATAGCTACGTCACACATTTCAAGTATAGCTACGCCACACATTTCAATCATAGCTACGTCACACATTTCAAGTATAGCTACGTCACACATTTCAAACATGCTACGTCACACATTTCAATCATAGCTATGTCACACATTTCAATCATAGCTACGTCACACATTTCAAGCATAGCTACGTTACACATAACAAGCATAGCTACTTCACACATTTCAAGTATTCAAGTCTGTAGTTATTCTTCTTATTAAAAAGCTTACAAACACATTTCAGAAAGTGTTTCACATTTTCATTCAACAAAAATCGGTTTGTTTACATGTGTTTTCTAATTTCGAACCGGAATGCTAATCCAACACAAACAGTTTTCAAACCGGAATAAAAAAAGATTTTTAAAAAATTAATAAAATGTTTAAATAACACGCTTTTAATAATGATGCACTAAAAAGTAGAAAATAAATTATTTTCTTTAAATATTTGATAATACACTACTATTTAAATGACTACTTTATAATCTACTAGCCGTCCCGGCCAGGCCCTGCAGTGGCCTCTGTGAAAACCTATCTGTAAAGGACCATGACATGTGTGATTAGTAATCAGCATATACCCGGCATTGCCCACCCTAGGGTTAGCCTAATCCTAAACACAACCAACCAACCAAAAAAAACGCAAACATAACGCAAACGCAAATACAAACCCAACCACAAACGCAAACACAAAGAAAGCACAAACACAAACAAAAAATAGAAAATAAACAGAATCCAAACACAAACCCAACCAGAAACCCAACCTAAGCACTAAGAAAACACAAACGCAAACATATACGCAAGGTGCTCACAGTTTAGCCCGGGGTGCCAAATTGCACCATTTTTTCCAAAATCTTGTTAGAACTCTGTCAACATAGAGTATTTTGATCATCTCTTGTTACAATTTATTTTAAAACCAGTTTCTAAAACGCGAAAAAAACCGCTGAAACTCTTTTTCTAGCATTGCTTTTTTATAATGCAAAAGTGTGACGTCAAACCCTCCAATCCCCCCCCCCCCCATCACACACCGTCACAAAATTACGGACCCCCTCCCCCCTACGAGTGTGACGTCGTTTATGGACGACCCCCTAGACAGAGACAGTAAGTTAAATAATAGCTTGTAAAATAAAAAGTTTACTTTCCTCGATCTTAGCGTTATTCCTTCAACAAACTCTTACCCTAGAGGACCAATGTTTGTATCTTACCCTAGAGAACCAATGTTTGTATCTTACCCTAGAGAACCAATGTTTGTATCTTACCCTAGAGGACCAATATTTGTATCTTACCCTAGAGGACCAATGTTTGTATCTAACCCTAGAGGACCAATGTTTGTATCTAACCCTAGAGGACCAATATTTGTATCTTAGCCCTAGAGGACCAATGTTTGTATCTAACCCTAGAGGACCAATGTTTGTATCTTACCCTAGAGAACCAATGTTTGTATCTTACCCTAGAGGACCAATGTTTGTATCTAACCCTAGAGGACCAATGTTTGTATCTTACCCTAGAGGACCAATGTTTGTATCTAACCCTAGAGGACCAATGTTTGTATCTTACCCTAGAGGACCAATGTTTGTATCTTACCCTAGAGAACCAATGTTTGTATCTTACCCTAGAGAACCAATGTTTGTATCTTACCCTAGAGGACCAATGTTTGTATCTAACCCTAGAGGACCAATATTTGTATCTAACCCTAGAGGACCAATGTTTGTATCTTACCCTAGAGAACCAATGTTTGTATCTTACCCTAGAGGACCAATGTTTGTATCTAACCCTAGAGGACCAATGTTTGTATCTTACCCTAGAGAACCAATGTTTGTATCTAACCCTAGAGGACCAATGTTTGTATCTAGTCCTTGAGGACCAATGTTTGTATCTAACCCAAGAGGACCAATGTTTGTATCTTACCCTAGAGAACCAATGTTTGTATCTTACCCTAGAGAACCAATGTTTGTATCTAACCCTAGAGGACCAATATTTGTATCTTACCCTAGAGGACCAATGTTTGTATCTAACCCTAGAGGACCAATGTTTGTATCTTACCCTAGAGAACCAATGTTTGTATCTTACCCTAGAGGACCAATGTTTGTATCTAACCCTAGAGGACCAATGTTTGTATCTAATCCTAGAGGACCAATGTTTGTATCTTACCCTAGAGGACCAATGTTTGTATCTAACCCTAGAGGACCAATGTTTGGTGTAGTTTGGTGTGGTACCAACTAACAGGATCTGCGTGGTGCCAGTAACCTGATACACAAGTACTGTTACAAGATATAGAACAAAATGAAAGCCCATGTCTGGGAGTTGAGCCATGATGTATGTGAACGGTTTGTCTACTGACTGATGCTAAAGTCTGGGAGTTGAGCCATGATGTATGTGAACGGTTTGTCTACTGACTGATGCTAAAGTCTGGGAGTTGAGCCATGATGTATGCGAACGGTTTGTCTACTGACTGATGCTAAAGTCTGGGAGTTGAGCCATGATGTATGTGAACGGTCTGTCTACTGACTGATGCTAAAGTCTGGGAGTTGAGCCATGATGTATGTGAACGGTTTGTCTACTGACTGATGCTAAAGTCTGGGAGTTGAGCCATGATGTATGTGAACGGTTTGTCTACTGACTGATGCTAAAGTCTGGGAGTTGAGCCATGATGTATGTGAACGGTTTGTCTACTGACTGATGCTAAAGTCTGGGAGTTGAGCCATGATGTATGTGAACGGTCTGTCTACTGACTGATGCTAAAGTCTGGGAGTTGAGCCATGATGTATGTGAACGGTTTGTCTACTGACTGATGCTAAAGTCTGGGAGTTGAGCCATGATGTATGCGAACGGTTTGTCTACTGACTGATGCTAAAGTCTGGGAGTTGAGCCATGATGTATGTGAACGGTCTGTCTACTGACTGATGCTAAAGTCTGGGAGTTGAGCCATGATGTATGTGAACGGTTTGTCTACTGACTGATGCTAAAGTCTGGGAGTTGAGCCATGATGTATGTGAACGGTTTGTCTACTGACTGATGCTAAAGTCTGGGAGTTGAGCCATGATGTATGTGAACGGTCTGTCTACTGACTGATGCTAAAGTCTGGGAGTTGAGCCATGATGTATGTGAACGGTTTGTCTACTGACTGATGCTAAAGTCTGGGAGAAGCCCACCGACTGCGCATGACGAGAGGGTGGATGATGGCCGGCAGCCAACAGCAGCTGCAGAAGAGCTCACCCTGACGTCATCGAACGGCTCACGTGCAGGTACATCGGTTATAAGAATGTGCTGATAATAAAGGTAACCTCTACAGAGCGAGTAGGGTGCCGTTTTCAAACTAAACCACTGTAAAACACGGGGTAGGTGTACTGTAGTTTTTATACAGAAAGAAAGCAAGGCGTCTGTAACAAAGAGTCGTCTAACTTAGGTCCCGGCCTGGCCCAGTAGGTGAAAAGTGGCGAGTCTATTTTTGTCCACACCAGCAACTAGAGGTGACCTCTAGCAGCTCAAGGTAGATAAAGGTCAAAGCAAGAGGCACCCGGCCTCTCTTAGACGGGTGGCAGCATCACGCATGTACATTTCAAGGTGTACACAACACACATCATTGTGTGGTACACACACCATTGTGTGGTACACAACACACATCATTGTGTGGTACACACACCATTGTGTGGTACACACACCATTGTGTTGTACACAACACACACCATTGTGTGGTACACACACCATTGTGTGGTACACAACACACACCAATGTGTGGTACACAACACACATCATTGTGTGGTAGACACACCATTGTGTGGTACACAACACACACCATTGTGTGGTACACACACCATTGTGTGGTACACAACACACACCATTGTGTGGTACACAACACACACCATTGTGTAGTACACATCATACACCATTGTGTACACAAACTCCAACCCACTGCAATTTTTGGGAAGGGAAAACGACTAACAGTTGGACTAAGTTTTAAGGGTAGGTTACGCTAAGTTGGACTAAGATTTACGTGTAGGCTACGCTAAGTTGGACTAAGATTTAGGGGTAGGTTACGCTAAGTTGGACTGAGATTTAGGGGTAGGCTACCCTAAAGTTGGGCTAAGATTTATGGGTAGGCTACGCATAAGTGGGATTACGATTTCAGATTAGGGATCGAGCAAGTTGGACTAAGATTTGGGGTAGGCGCATAGGTGCAAATATTTAGCGGAGTTGACAATTTCTACAGTTTTTGTAAGTATGAAGTGCTATATCAAACGTGAGAACCATTTAAACAGGTGGGGGGGGGGGGGGGAGAAAGCAACGTTACTGTGACAAGCAACAATTTCTCCAGGCACTCAGAGACAAACAGCAACATTTCAAATGGAGATAAAATGGTTGCAAATAAAAACCACAAATGACAACACAAGAGAAAATTATTTCCTAACCCCTGGCTGATTTGATACGTTGTATTTCGTTAGCTTTTGAAAAAGCTTGACTTAGGTAAGGATGAAATGAAGTGAATGAAATAATTCGAGTTAGCAAGGATGAAATGAAGTGAATGAAATAATTCGAGTTAGTAAGGATGAAATGAAGTGAATGAAATAATTCGAGTTAGTAAGGATGAAATGAAGTGAATGAAATAATTCGAGTTAGGAAGGATGAAATGAAGTGAATGAGGAGTGACTCACCATAGCCAGGGCATGAGCTCGGGTCACACCTGGGACTTGACTTGGGATATGTCCTTGGGATGGTGACCAGTAGGGGCGGTACACTGGGCAACTGGTGCTCGTCTGGGGAGAGATGGAGTCGAGTTTTATTCTCGACATGGAGAAAACTATGGGTTTAGGTGCTGGTGCTAGTCTGGGGAGAGATGGACTCGAGTTTTATTCTCGACATGGAGAAAACTATGGGTTTAGGTGCTGGTGCTAGTCTGGGGAGAGATGGACTGAGTTTTATTCTCGACATGGAGAAAACTATGGGTTTAGGTGCTGGTGCTAGTCTGGGGAGAGATGGACTGAGTTTTATTCTCGACATGGAGAAAACTATGGGTTTAGGTGCTGGTGCTAGTCGGGGGAGAGATGGACTCGAGTTTTATTCTCGACATGGAGAAAACTATGGGTTTAGGTGCTAGTCTGGGGAGAGATGGACTGAGTTTTATTCTCGACATGGAGAAAACTATGGGTTTAGGTGCTGGTGCTAGTCTGGGGAGAGATGGACTCGAGTTTTATTCTCGACATGGAGAAAACTATGGGTTTAGGTGCTGGTGCTAGTCTGGGGAGAGATGGACTGAGTTTTATTCTCGACATGGAGAAAACTATGGGTTTAGGTGCTGGTGCTAGTCTGGGGAGAGATGGACTGAGTTTTATTCTCGACATGGAGAAAACTATGGGTTTAGGTGCTGGTGCTAGTCGGGGGAGAGATGGACTCGAGTTTTATTCTCGACATGGAGAAAACTATGGGTTTAGGTGCTAGTCTGGGGAGAGATGGACTCGAGTTTTATCTCGACATGGAGAAAACTATGGGTTTAGGTGCTGGTGCTAGTCTGGGGAGAGATGGACTCGAGTTTTATTCTCGACATGGAGAAAACTATGGGTTTAGGTGCTGGTGCTAGTCTGGGGAGAGATGGACTGAGTTTTATTCTCGACATGGAGAAAACTATGGGTTTAGGTGCTGGTGCTAGTCTGGGGAGAGATGGACTGAGTTTTATTCTCGACATGGAGAAAACTATGGGTTTAGGTGCTGGTGCTAGTCGGGGGAGAGATGGACTCGAGTTTTATTCTCGACATGGAGAAAACTATGGGTTTAGGTGCTAGTCTGGGGAGAGATGGACTCGAGTTTTATCTCGACATGGAGAAAACTATGGGTTTAGGTGCTAGTCTGGGGAGAGATGGACTGAGTTTTATTCTCGACATGGAGAAAACTATGGGTTTAGGTGCTGGTGCTAGTCTGGGGAGAGATGGACTCGAGTTTTATTCTCGACATGGAGAAAACTATGGGTTTAGGTGCTGGTGCTAGTCTGGGGAGAGATGGACTGAGTTTTATTCTCGACATGGAGAAAACTATGGGTTTAGGTGCTGGTGCTAGTCTGGGGAGAGATGGACTGAGTTTTATTCTCGACATGGAGAAAACTATGGGTTTAGGTGCTGGTGCTAGTCGGGGGAGAGATGGACTCGAGTTTTATTCTCGACATGGAGAAAACTATGGGTTTAGGTGCTAGTCTGGGGAGAGATGGACTCGAGTTTTATCTCGACATGGAGAAAACTATGGGTTTAGGTGCTGGTGCTAGTCTGGGGAGAGATGGACTCGAGTTTTATTCTCGACATGGAGAAAACTATGGGTTTAGGTGCTGGTGCTAGTCTGGGGAGAGATGGACTGAGTTTTATTCTCGACATGGAGAAAACTATGGGTTTAGGTGCTGGTGCTAGTCTGGGGAGAGATGGACTGAGTTTTATTCTCGACATGGAGAAAACTATGGGTTTAGGTGCTGGTGCTAGTCGGGGGAGAGATGGACTCGAGTTTTATTCTCGACATGGAGAAAACTATGGGTTTAGGTGCTAGTCTGGGGAGAGATGGACTCGAGTTTTATCTCGACATGGAGAAAACTATGGGTTTAGGTGCTGGTGCTAGTCTGGGGAGAGATGGACTCGAGTTTTATTCTCGACATGGAGAAAACTATGGGTTTAGGTGCTGGTGCTAGTCTGGGGAGAGATGGACTCGAGTTTTATTCTCGACATGGAGAAAACTATGGGTTTAGGTGCTGGTGCTAGTCTGGGGAGAGATGGACTGAGTTTTATTCTCGACATGGAGAAAACTATGGGTTTAGGTGCTGGTGCTAGTCTGGGGAGAGATGGACTCGAGTATTATTCTCGACATGGAGAAAACTATGGGTTTAGGTGCTAGTCTGTAGGTGGAAGAAGTTTCCCATGAAATTAGGTATGTCAAACGGCCTTAAAACGCCCAAATATAGTAGCTATTCACTTCATAGTTTCGATAATAAAATGGACTCATATAGTAGTAAGCTTTGTACCATTAAAAAGTAGATTTTATGCCCTCTAATTATGTATAATTTTTATAGTCGTGGATTTTACATAATATATCTCATTTACCAGTTGAAAACTATCACCGAGATGATTTTTCTACGGCAGTCGAGTAACGGATTTTGACCCCTCTTCCATTCAACTCGCGGGCCATTTTGGCCGTTCAATGTATTTCTTTACAAATACTATAAAATGTGCAAAATTGAATAGCCTTTAGTGGGATACTAAACAAAAAAAACATACTAGACTAAATATTTTAAATGTTAAAAAAACTAAGAAATTTGAAAATTACCATGTGATTCTGACATCGTATAAGTAGTATATTAGGTCCCTTTTGGGTCGCATTTTTGGCGGAGCAGGATGTGGGAAGGTACAATGACATATAGCAAAATACTCGGGAGCAGGATGTGGGCCTGGTACAATGACATATAGCAAAATACTCCCAGCCTGGCGCATCGGGATGTGGAGGGTGGGTGAGCAGGATGCGCAGCCTGGTACAACGACATATAGTAAAATACTACGCCAACTAGGGTTGGCGGAGGTGGTGGGGAAGTAGGTCACCTTTTGGTGACCTTGTGACGTAATTAGTAACATTATGACGTAATCATTGACCTAGTTACGTAATTTTAATGCGTTTTTTTAATGAGTTTTTTAAATTTTAATTAATTTTTGACCTAGTTACGTAATTTTAATGCGTTTTTAAGGAGTTTTTAAATTTTTAATTAATTTTTATTATCGAGTTACGTAATTTAATTACTTTGATTGTATTTTTATTTTGTTTAATTTGTTTGTTTACTTGTTGTTTAATTTAATTACTTTGTTTATATTGTGTAATTTTTATTAACGAGTTACGTAATTTGATTATTTGTTTACTTTTTAATTATTTTTATTGACGAGTTACGTAATTTGATTATTTGTTTACTTTTTAATTATTTTTATTTTGTTTATTTTTAATTTTATTTTATTTTATAATTAGTTAAATTATTATTAACTAGTTACGTAATTTGATTTTAATTACTTTTGTTTATTTATTTATTTGATATATTTCTTTTCTTTGTTGTTTAATTTGTTGGTTTAATTCATTTTAATTAGTTTCATTTTAATTTTTAAATTCTCCCCTACAACGAACGTGTACTAGAACAGTCTTTGTATACCAACCTTTAACCAGCCGTGCAACATGTGGTACTTATCGATCCGCGATCCTTTGTTCTTGTCAAACAACGGGCGCGTTAATATTGATTCCACCCACGGGCCATCAAATGATGGTCCGCCTAATTAATTGGGAACATCTGTTACCATGACACGCGCTGCCCGTTTTAATGGGAATGTATTGATCGCAGCCGCTGGCCCATCACACCTAATTAAATTTGTGTTATGCATCACCGAGTTTCCCCCGAGCGGTTTGACGGGTCATGATGATTTATGTGGGTTCGCGAAGCGATCCCACCGGGGGGGTATGGTAATTAACGCGAAGCCAGCGTTAAGTGTGGGAACATCTGTTACCACGTTAATCGATTTTACCGATCGCTTTGTTAGCTCCGCGAAGCACTTAGGTCATTATGCAACAGCTGTTGTGCGACAGCTGGTGGTGTAATTAGGCTGAGCAATCGTATAAATGACCGCGAAAATTTAGTTTTAAACCAATTCGACTTCGGACTTCACACCAAACTTCACCGCGACTTATCCTGCCTGAGACCTCTGTTGACTCCCGAGACTAACCCACGCCAGCTTTACCAATCACCACATCTACCTAAACAACCACGGACCGCAGCCTGTGTGCATGTTTACAGAACCTTCGCAATTAACATTAAAGGTAAGGATAATAGTACGTATTGTTTAAAAAGTGCTAACCCCTTTTAATTAAACCTTTTTCTAAATACGTAGTCACAGGTATTTACTTTAATTTTGTATCATACACCGAGGTAAGGTTAATAGTATGAATTGTGTTAAGGGCGCTAACCCCATTAAAATCAAATCTTATTAAATAAGTAGTCACATGTATTTACTTTACTTTTTGTATCGCACACAGAGGTAAGGTTAATAGTATGAATTATCCTTTACATATCCTTTAAATAAATATGTATCTAAATAAGTAGTCAATTGAATTTTCTTTTTAGTGTACAACCGACCAAACAAGACAACCAGTGAGCTACCTACCCAGCCCCGAGGCATCAACTGAACCAAACGTTCCAACTACATCCAACTACACCACTTCGGATCTCCACATACAGTTAACTTCACGTTCAGCTTAGACGTGCAAACCCATAGGTACGTTTCATTTTCAATTTTATTTTAAGTATGTTTTTTATTTCATGTATTTTATTTTATGTAATTCTTTTTATTCTACAGCCAGCGACCTACCCAAGCATCCGACTACTAGACACATCGTCAATAATGGAAGCCGCCCAACCTACCACCCACCCAGCCATGACCCGTTTCACATGTGAGATCTGCAACCGACTGTTCACTCGCAAAGACGCTTTGACAAGACATCACGACTCTGCACACGGTCGAGGAAGACATTCCTGTTCAACTTGCGGGAAAGTATTTACACTACTTTCGAATTTAACAAGACATTGTAAAACAGCACACAGCAACCAAACATTACCGACCGACACCCCATCAGCAACCAACAGACAAACTCCACAACCACTATACGTGACCGATAGACAAACACACCAACCCACATCTGTGACCGACACACATACTGTCCAACTCCCTTCAGCGAGCCAAACAGCTTGTACCGCGACCAACACTAGCCCTTTAAAACGACATACGACGTATGACGATATAGCAAACAACAAACGCGTAAAGACTAACAATGACAGTACCATTTATTCAGACACCACTATGTTTCCTGTAGACGACCTTAGGGGAGATGCAGTAGACTTACACACGACCACAGACAATCCTTTACCCACATCCCTTCTCACAGACATTCCTGACTTTATTAAACATAATCACGCCATTAACATGTTACAACACGATTCACATTCAAAACCCTACACAGACAATTTTTCCTTTTTTAGATGTTTAGCCACACATTTAGGAGCACCCTTAAAAGATCTTAGAAAGCCAACATTAAAACTCGCGAAACAGTGGCAAGCGCACCAAGGTCTCGGGACCTTGGATAATTTTAGCGGGGTTAGGTTGGTCGAAATTCCCCTCTTAGAGTCCTGTTTTAGTGTAAATATTGAGCTTTTTGAATTTGACGAAAACCAGATCCTTTTTCCGAAACTTAGAAGTAGTGATAGGTTTAGGGAGACCATGTATCTTTTATTTTTTCAAAATCAGTTTATGTACATTAATAATATAGGTGGGGCGGGTCACTCTTTCGCGTGTTCTGTGTGTAACAAATTATGGCCCACCGTTAAACAATTAAACAGACACGTGAAAGGGTGTAATGGGGGGAAACCCGTAGATAGGTATAAGGGGGGGCTTTATCAGACACAGCAAACAATCTGGGAGTTTTTAGCGTCCTATGGGTTAAATGTAGATAGTAACTTTGTTTATCCCTTCCGAGCAACTTACGATTTCGAATGCTATTTCGACCATACCGAGTTACCCACATTAGGTAGAGTTACAAAAAGCGTAGCCAAACACGTGCCTTTGTCTTGCTCTGTAGCCTCAAACGTAGATGGGTTCGTCGAACCCATCTGTTTTATTTCGACTGGTGACCCTCAAGAATTAGTGACTAGAGTTATTGACAGACTCCACATAATTGCTGAGGCAGCTTATGGAATTTTGAAAAAACAGTTCGAGCCTGTTTTTAAGCAAATCAGGAAGTTATTTCCACCTAAAGCTAGGGGTAGTGATAATAAGTCGAACGACAAAGGGTTTGATAGGTTTCTTAGCGGTAGATTAGACGAGTATTTGCGACAAATGCCGGTTATAGGGTTTAATTCAGGAAAATATGATATAAATCTCGTTAAGCCGTATTTTATTCAGTACTTTTTAGCTTATTCAAACACAGAAGAGGGGTTAGAGGAGGGACCTAGAGCTAGTTGTAACGATGACGAAGATGACGTAGAAGATAAACAAACACCGTTTAAATATGTAGTTAAAAGAAATAATAATTTTATGTGTATATCAACAAATAAATTAAAGTTCTTAGATATAGTTAATTATCTAGCACCTGGGTTTAGCTATAGTAAATACCTCGCCGCGTATAATGTTAAAGAGACCAAGGGATTTTTTCCGTACGAATATGTCAAAAATTTAGCCGTCTTAGATGAAACGGATTTACCTCCGCATTCGGCCTTTTTTTCATCATTAAAAAATTGTAACATTTCAGACGAGGAGTACGCGACGTGTAGGCAAATTTGGGTAGAGAAGGGGATGCAAACGTTTAAAGATTATCTTATTTGGTATAACAATATCGATGTAAAACCGTTTATCGAAGCGCTCGAGCAGCAAACTAATTTTTACAAAAATTTAGGGGTTGATATTTTTAAAGACGCGATTTCTGTCCCGGGGGTAACCTTAAAATACTTATTCAAAACACTTCCCGAAAACGTTTCTTTTTCTTTGTGTTCCGAGCGCGAATCAGAGTTACATAAAACAATCCGAAATAATATCGTAGGGGGCCCCTCCATTATTTTTCATAGACATCACGAAAAGGGTGAAACGTTCATTAGGGGGAATAGTAATAAGGTGGTACAGGCAATTAAGGGGTACGACGCAAACGCGCTTTATTTATGGTCTTTAATGCAAAAAATGCCGACGGGATTTCCGATTATTAGAAATAGTGAGGAGGGGTTTAGACCGCGTAAAACGAATCATTATGGGGAACAGGCCTTTCAGTGGTTATCGTGGGTTTCAAAAACAAAGGGGGTAACTTTAAAAACCGCGTTTAATGGGGGCGAAGTTAGCTTAGGATCTCGCCATATAAGAGTAGACGGGTGGGACGCGAACAGTCGAACCGTTTATCAGTTCCATGGCTGCCTCTTTCATGGACACCCCGACTGCCCCTTAACCAAAGACCGAACAGTAAATCCTATTAGTAACAGACCCTTGACAGAGTTATTTAAAAAGACAAACGAAATTACGAAGTACCTTACCGAGACTGTTGACGTTAAAGTTGTAGAAATGTGGGAATGTGAGTGGGGGAACCAGAAAAAAATGAACCCAACTATTAAAGACTATTTAAAATCTATTGACAAATCACAAAAAACACCGACACCGACCTATGGTAAGAAATGGCCCCTGACTGAAAAACAGATCATCGATTCTGTTTTAGACGACTCGTGTTTTGGACTGATAGAATGCGACATTAAAGTACCGGATAGTTTAAGAGAACATTTTAGTGAGATGACACCTATTTTTAAAAATACGTACGTTACGCGCGACGACATCGGACCGTTTATGAGACAATACGCGATCGATAACAACTTATTAACTAGCGGTAGACGGACTTTAATCGGTAGCTTTACAGGGGAGAAAATTTTATTAGCGACCCCCCTTTTAAAGTGGTATTTAAATCATGGGTTGGTGTTAACTAAAATTTATCAAGTCGTTGAATATAATCCAGTTGCATGTTTTAAGACATTTGGGGATACAGTTTCAGACGCGCGAAGAAAGGGGGACATAGACGACAAATACGCAATAACTAGTGAAACAATGAAATTGTTAGGAAACGCGGCATACGGTAAAACTTTGACGGATAAAACACGACATGCGGACATGACCTACTGTAGTGATAGGGATATAGGGGATTGTATTAATAATCCACGATTTAAAAAAATGACAAAACTTACCGACGCTGTTTACGAAGTAGAAACGTTAAAAAAGAAGATAGTTTGGGATCTCCCTCTTCAGATAGGCTTTTTCGTTTATCAGTACGCAAAACTTAGAATGTTAGAATTTTATTATGACTTTATAGACAAATATATAGATAGAACCGACTTTCAGCTATGTGAGATGGACACGGACAGTTTATACTTAGCCTTAAGTACCGATGACTTGTTAAAAGCCGTTAGACCGGGACTAGAACACGAGTTTTTTTACATTTACGACAAATGGTTCCCCTCAGAAGTATGCGACTCACATAGACCACAATTTATAAGCGGCAAAGGCACGGTAGATAGTCATTGTCTGGGGTGTAGGGCTAGGAAAATTTATGAAAAAAGAACACCGGGGTTGTTTAAGCTAGAATATGAAGGGGATGGGATGGTATCTTTATGTAGTAAGACGTACCACTGTTTTGGCGAGTATAATAAAACATCAACCAAAGGATTATCTAAAAATCACAACACACTAGGCAAAGAATCTTTCATGCAGGTCCTCACAACAAAGGAACCAAGTGGTGGGACAAACACAGGGTTCAGAGCATACAACACGGGGATATACACTTACACCCAACACAGAAACTCACTTTCTTACTTTTACATTAAAAGACAAGTAGACGCAGACAATGTCACAACATCTCCCCTAGACATATAAGACCCGTTAGTTTACCAACCATGACTTTAACGAGACTTTAATGTAAATATGTAAATAAGACAGAACCATGACGGTATGCTGATGGGGTTGTTTTTATTCAATAAAAACTTATGATATAAACGATCTTTTTTAAATTTTTGATGTGAGTTATTGTTTTGTTACTTGTCCCTGAAAGTTATGTAACTCGGTATCCTGTATAAGAGGCATGACTGAAATCAAAATCAACCATTTAAAATACTGGATCCGAGTTGGAAACCGCTCTTTACGGTATTGATCGATAGCCCACCCAGGTGTGGTATTCAGGGAATACTATAAACACCGCCGTATAAGAACCCTATACCATGTCCGGTGAATGTTTTTGTCTTCAGTGCTGTGGATGGGATTCCACTGAGAGCACGACAATGTCGGATCAAACGGAAACGGGTCTTGATATTGGACCCGAGGAAGTGAGATTGTATCCTGTACAGATGATCAGTACCTTTCATGAGACTAATCAAGGGGAGCTGAATCTAGGTTATGAGAGAGTGTTTGTACAGCGACCTATAGGTGGAACCTTTATTGAACCCCTTGATGAGACACCACCACCACCCAACCCAGCTTCTGACAGGGACAGTGACATCAGGTTACATGATGAGGAGGAAAGGTTGCAAACATTTTCGGGGTGTTGGTCCGACGTCTACCCGGTCGACCCTATCAGTTTGGCTAAAAATGGTTTTATCTTCATTGGACCTGGTGACCTTGTCAAGTGTATTTTCTGTTTGAATACGTTGAGGGGTTGGGAAACGGGTGATGTGGTAGAAGAAGAACATCGACGCTATTATCCAGACTGTCCTTTTGTACGGGCTGCACATTCACACACACACACACACACACAGGAGTTGTTTTAAGTAAATAAAATTTTTATATACATTTAAATGCTCTTTTGTGATTAATTGTAATAGCTGATTAAAAGGTGTGACAACTTTCCCATCCAACTTTGAAATCCTACGCAGTCAAAACATCGGTGTAAGTTATACACCGCAAACCAAACTTTTTCACTCAAACCAAAAAGCTCTCACATACACACACACACACACACACACACCATCACAAAACGAACTGGTAAAGACAAAAACAATATTACATCGGGAAAACTTCACCGACCCTAGTATAAATTCTATCCGCAACAACTCCAAGACATGAATGGACAGAGTTTGAAACCTGTCTTGTTGAAAACTTCACCGACCCTAGTTTGAAACCTACCAACTCCAAAGCATACATGTAGCAACTTTGAACCAAACCATGGTGAAACCAAAACCATACCACCCTAGTATAAACTCTACACCTAGCAATTCCTAAACATGCATGGTCCGAGTTCAAAACCAACCTCGGTGAAAACTTCACCGACCCTCGTATAAACTCTACACCTAGTAATTCTTAAACATGTATGGTTCGAGTTCAAAACCAACCTCGGTGAAAACTTCACCGACCCTCGTATAAACTCTACACCAACCAACAACAAAACATTGCCTCGGTGAAAACCAAAAACCTATGATACTGTCCGTATAACTGTTAGTGAAAAGCACGGGGGGAAAAAACCGATTAACGTGGTAACAGATGTTCCCACACTTAACGCTGGCTTCGCGTTAATTACCATACCCCCCCGGTGGGATCGCTTCGCGAACCCACATAAATCATCATGACCCGTCAAACCGCTCGGGGGAAACTCGGTGATGCATAACACAAATTTAATTAGGTGTGATGGGCCAGCGGCTGCGATCAATACATTCCCATTAAAACGGGCAGCGCGTGTCATGGTAACAGATGTTCCCAATTAATTAGGCGGACCATCATTTGATGGCCCGTGGGTGGAATCAATATTAACGCGCCCGTTGTTTGACAAGAACAAAGGATCGCGGATCGATAAGTACCACATGTTGCACGGCTGGTTAAAGGTTGGTATACAAAGACTGTTCTAGTACACGTTCGTTGTAGGGGAGAATTTAAAAATTAAAATGAAACTAATTAAAATGAATTAAACCAACAAATTAAACAACAAAGAAAAGAAATATATCAAATAAATAAATAAACAAAAGTAATTAAAATCAAATTACGTAACTAGTTAATAATAATTTAACTAATTATAAAATAAAATAAAATTAAAAATAAACAAAATAAAAATAATTAAAAAGTAAACAAATAATCAAATTACGTAACTCGTCAATAAAAATAATTAAAAAGTAAACAAATAATCAAATTACGTAACTCGTTAATAAAAATTACACAATATAAACAAAGAAATCAAATTAAACAACAAGTAAACAAACAAATTAAACAAAATAAAAATACAATCAAAGTAATTAAATTACGTAACTCGATAATAAAAATTAATTAAAAATTTAAAAACTCCTTAAAAACGCATTAAAATTACGTAACTAGGTCAAAAATTAATTAAAATTTAAAAAACTCATTAAAAAAACGCATTAAAATTACGTAACTAGGTCAATGATTACGTCATAATGTTACTAATTACGTCACAAGGTCACCAAAAGGTGACCTACTTCCCCACCACCTCCGCCAACCCTAGTTGGCGTAGTATTTTACTATATGTCGTTGTACCAGGCTGCGCATCCTGCTCACCCACCCTCCACATCCCGATGCGCCAGGCTGGGAGTATTTTGCTATATGTCATTGTACCAGGCCCACATCCTGCTCCCGAGTATTTTGCTATATGTCATTGTACCTTCCCACATCCTGCTCCGCCAAAAATGCGACCCAAAAGGGACCTAATATACTACTCGTATAAATTTTTAATCAGAATATTCAGAAAGGTGGTCCTTTTTCTGTTAAAACACTTATTTTGTTTATCATTTCTGAGCATAGTCAAAAAAGACCGAGCTCGACAAAACACACTATAGCGATCACTAAAATAGCTTTAGGCTCGGTCGAAGAAAATGGCCGTTTTCATCGTTAACAACGCACCACCAAGCTTTTCTAAATTGATGTTAGCAAGTTTTAGAGGCTTGATAGTTCAGTGAAATAAATAAAAACATGTAGCTACTTAATAAACAAGTTTGTGAGTCTATTTTTTATAGTTTATTTCTTCCTTATATTTTTATTATTATTAAAGCTGTAACTCCGTCCAATGATTAGACTTCCTCCGACTTCGTCCGATAAACTAAACCCCTCTTCACATTGTATCAGTCTAATATTTTTCTGATTGCTTAGTTTAAACATTTTTTACTTTTCTGACAGAGGGTACTTTGAAAATTAAATACATATTTTTTCTAATCTTTTTAGAATAGTTAAATATTTAATTCTGTTGATTCTAAAAGGTCACGTGATCGTACATTTTGTCACCAGTGTCAACAACATATGGGTAGCCTATAGTTTAAAGCTGAGTTTCATCCAGGCATCGCTTGGGGGGGGGCGCAGTACCCCGAAGAAAGTTTAGCCCCCCCCCCCTCGAACGAAATGAAATTTATATAGAAAATATATACTTTTAACAGTGCCCCCCCCCCCCCGAGAAAAAAGTCTGGAAGAAACACTGGTTTAAAGTAGAAAACCCCGCAAATATCATGGATGGGTTGGGTTTTAGCGATGATTTTAAACTAAATAGTACATAGATTTTTTTAGTGTGTTCTTTAATTTCAATTTTAAATAGATGTTATGTTAATGCCTCCAACACTTACTTGGAATGGGGGGGGGGGGGAGCGAGATCTTTACTACAGTTGTAACAATGTCCATATATATTAATGATCAATGCACGAGTGCAGATTTATTTACACTTTGCAGTTAGCTTAGAAATAAACCCTTATTGGATTCCTTTAAAAGAATATAGCCCTTGTCTACGAAAAAAAACTTGTTACGTCCTCATGTGTCGGGTGCCTATATGTCTCGAGTCAATGTAACGGGAGCCCATTTGACGGGAGCCAATAAGTCGGGGCCTTTTTAACGGGGCTATTTTGACTGGGTCGTTTAGTCGGGAGTCGATTTGACGGGGTCATATTAACGAGGCCGTTTTGACGGGGCCGATTTGTCCCGGGCCGTTTTGACAGGGCACCGTTCTTGACATAGCAACTTTCAAAAAAATCAGTTTGACACCCCTAATGAAATATTTGATGTGGAAGTGATAAGGGGAGGAATCAGCATTCGTCCACAATGGACAGGTGCTGACGACAGACTGGAATCAAACTTCAAGTTAGGATTAAGGTTAGGTTAGTATGGTGAGCTTCATAAATGCTCAACTCCAAAATGTTTCACAACAATTTTCAACAAATACAGGAGAACTTGTTTGATTATTAGCAGCTATTCATACATAGTAAAATACAAAAATAAGTGTTGATAATGACCCAAGACAATTTTTGTATTTGGGAGACTATGAAGAGGAAGTAGACAGAAAGGTCAGAGATCAACTTGAGCTAAGGTGGGGTCAGAGATCAACTTGAGCTAAGGTGTGGTCAGAGACCAACTTGAGCTAAGGTGTGGTCAGAGACCAACTTGAGCTAAGGTGGGGTCAGAGATCAACTTGAGCTAAGGTGTGGTCAGAGACCAACTTGAGCTAAGGTGTGGTCAGAGATCAACTTGAGCTAAGGTGTGGTCAGAGACCAACTTGAGCTAAGGTGTGGTCAGAGATCAACTTGAGCTAAGGTGTGGTCAGAGACCAACTTGAGCTAAGGTGTGGTCAGAGATCAACTTGAGCTAAGGTGTGGTCAGAGACCAACTTGAGCTAAGGTGTGGTCAGAGACCAACTTGAGCTAAGGTGTGGTCAGAGACCAACTTGAGCTAAGGTGTGGTCAGAGACCAACTTGAGCTAAGGTGTGGTCAGAGACCAACTTGAGCTAAGGTGTGGTCAGAGACCAACTTGAGCTAAGGTGGGGTCAGAGATCAACTTGAGCTAAGGTGTGGTCAGAGATCAACTTGAGCTAAGGTGTGGTCAGAGATCAACTTGACAAGTTGAGAAAGGGGTAAAGTTTTTAAAAAGTAATTATTAATATATAAAAATACTGGATGCCCATAAGGTGCAGAGCCTAGTGATAAGGTAACTCTACATAGCCTAGTGATAAGGTAACTCTACAGAGCCTAGTGATAAGGTAACTCTACAGAGCCTAGTGATAAGGTAACTCTACAGAGCCTAGTGATAAGGTAACTCTACAGAGCCTAGTGATAAGGTAACTCTACAGAGCCTAGTGATAAGGTAACTCTACAGAGCCTAGTGATAAGGTAACTCTACAGAGCCTAGTGATAAGGTAACTCTACAGAGCCTAGTGATAAGGTAACTCTACAGAGCCTAGTGATAAGGTAACTCTACAGAGCCTAGTGATAAGGTAACTCTACAGAGTCTAGTGATAAGGTAACTCTACAGAGCCTAGTGATAAGGTAACTCTACAGAACCTAGTGATAACTTTGACACCCAAGAACTGACTGCATAACGCGGGTTGGTGTGGACGTGGATGAACTCGAGAATTTTTACCTCATCTTGTAAAAGCATATGCTAACACGGCTAAAAATCTTCACCCCCTAGCACGGTAACAACGATCTATCTACCTGGTTCAAAAAATTCTCACCCCTTCCATCTAGCACGTTGAATGTGATCTATCTCCCAGGTAAAAAAATAGCCTCAACTTGTCTCTTTGTTCGCCGCGCCAACAACACGTGCATCTTGTTCGCGAGAAAAAAATAATTTCAGGTAAATAAGGTCAATGGTGTGTGTTATGTACACTAGGTCAATGGTGTGTATCATGTACACTAGGTCAATGGTGTGTATTATGTACACTAGGTCAATGGTGTGTATCATGTACACTAGGTCAATGGTGTGTATTATGTACACTAGGTCAATGGTGTGTATTATGTACACTAGGTCAATGGTGTGTATTATGTCAAGTAGGTCAATGGTGTGTATCATGTACACTAGGTCAATGGTGTGTATTATGTACACTAGGTCAATGGTGTGTATCATGTACACCAGGTCAATGGTGTGTATTATGTCAAGTAGGTCAATTGTGTGTAACATGTACACTAGGTCAATGGTGTGTATTATGTCAAGTAGGTCAATGGTGTGTATTATGTCAAGTAGGTCAATGGTGTGTATTATGTCAAGTAGGTCAATGGTGTGTATCATGTACACTAGGTCTTTGTGGCGTGTATATCATGTAAAGTAGGTCAATAGTTTGTATTTTGTTAAGTATGTTCTATAATGTGTAACGGTCTCACTTTAGGAAAGTAATGTGTCGCTATCTCGCCTTCAGCGTAAGAACTGAATGTCTGACGTTGTTACACGGATGCTCAAAAACTGGTGCTAGATTCTAGGTGAGTCATATTTACAGGTAGAACCTCGGTGAGGTAACCCAGCTGACGGGCCGAGCATCTTGACACAAGTAGGTTACTGTTTATGCAACCGTGACGTCAGGCTTGAAGAAAATCTGAAGAAAGGTCACGAAACGAAAACAAACTGGAGAATATGATGGAATCTTTTTTTGGCAACCTTCTAGTTCGATATACAATTGGCCATTACATGTCAGCTAGCACTTGGAGGCAAGCAAGTGAAATAGACGAACAATATTCAGCTAGATATAAACACGACAAATCCTAGGAGCCGGGAGACTCTTGTCCACCTTTCAATAAAACAAGTATAAAACATAACACTAAACTACTAGACACATTTTCTAAAGCTGCTGCAAGCACTGGTCGATTTAAAATATTTTTAATACACGTGATATAACCAGCCAGCAACAATACACGTAACCAGCCAGCAACAATACACGTAACCAGCCAGCAACAATACACGTAACCAGCCAGAAACAATACACGTAACCAGCCAGCAACAATACACGTAACCAGCCAGCAACAATACACGTAACCAGCCAGCAACAATACACGTAACCAGCCAGCAACAATACACGTAACCAGCCAGCAACAATACACGTAACCAGCCAGCAACAATACACGTAACCAGCCAGCAACAATACACGTACTATAACCAGCCAGCAACAATACACGTAACCAGCCAGCAACAATACACGTACTATAACCAACCAGCAACAATACACGTAACCAACCAGCAACAATACACGTAACCAGCCAGCAACAATACACGTAACCAGCCAGCAACAATACACGTAACCAGCCAGCAACAATACACGTAACCAGCCAGCAACAATACACGTAACCAACCAGCAACAATACACGTAACCAGCCAGCAACAATACACGTAACCAGCCAGCAACAATACACGTAACCAGCCAGCAACAATACACGTACTATAACCAACCAGCAACAATACACGTACTATAACCAGCCAGCAACAATACACGTCACCAGCCAGCAACAATACACGTACTATAACCAGCCAGCAACAATACACGTACTATAACCAACCAGCAACAATACACGTACTATAACCAGCCAGCAACAATACACGTAACCAGCCAGCAACAATACACGTAACCAGCCAGCAACAATACACGTACTATAACCAGCCAGCAACAATACACGTACTATAACCAACCAGCAACAATACACGTAACCAGCCAGCAACAATACACGTAACCAGCCAGCAACAATACACGTAACCAGCCAGCAACAATACACGTAACCAGCCAGCAACAATACACGTAACCAGCCAGCAACAATACACGTAACCAGCCAGCAACAATACACGTAACCAGCCAGCAACAATACACGTACTATAACCAGCCAGCAACAATACACGTACTATAACCAGCCAGCAACAATACACGTCACCAGCCAGCAACAATACACGTACTATAACCAGCCAGCAACAATACACGTAACCAGCCAGCAACAATACACGTAACCAGCCAACAACAATACACGTAACCAGCCAGCAACAATACACGTAACCAGCCAGCAACAATACACGTAACCAGCCAGCAACAATACACGTAACCAGCCAGCAACAATACACGTACTATAACCAGCCAGCAACAATACAAGTACTATAACCAACCAGCAACAATACACGTAACCAGCCAGCAACAATACACGTAACCAACCAGCAACAAAACACGTACTATAACCAGCCAGCAACAATACACGTAACCAGCCAGCAACAATACACGTAACCAGCCAGCAACAATACACGTAACCAGCCAGCAACAATACACGTAACCAACCAGCAACAAAACACGTACTATAACCAGCCAGCAACAATACACGTAACCAGCCAGCAACAATACACGTAACCAGCCAGCAACAATACACGTAACCAGCCAGCAACAATACACGTAACCAGCCAGCAACAATACACGTAACCAGCCAGCAACAATACAAGTACTATAACCAGCCAGCAACAATACACGTAACCAGCCAGCAACAATACACGTAACCAGCCAGCAACAATACACGTAACCAGCCAGCAACAATACACGTAACCAGCCAGCAACAATACACGTAACCAGCCAGCAACAATACACGTAACCAGCCAGCAACAATACACGTACTATAACCAGCCAGCAACAATACACGTTACCAACCAGCAACAATACACGTAACCAGCCAGCAACAATACAAGTACTATAACCAGCCAGCAACAATACAAGTACTATAACCAGCCAGCAACAATACACGTAACCAGCCAGCAACAATACACGTAACCAGCCAGCAACAATACACGTACTATAACCAGCCAGCAACAATACACGTAACCAACCAGCAACAATACACGTAACCAGCCAGCAACAATACAAGTACTATAACCAGCCAGCAACAATACAAGTACTATAACCAGCCAGCAACAATACACGTAACCAGCCAGCAACAATACACGTAACCAGCCAGCAACAATACACGTAACCAGCCAGCAACAATACACGTAACCAGCCAGCAACAATACACGTAACCAGCCAGCAACAATACACGTAACCAGCCAGCAACAATACACGTACTATAACCAGCCAGCAACAATACACGTAACCAACCAGCAACAATACACGTAACCAGCCAGCAACAATACACGTACTATAACCAGCCAGCAACAATACACGTAACCAGTCAGCAACAATACACGTACTATAACCAGCCAGCAACAATACACGTAACCAGCCAGCAACAATACAAGTACTATAACCAGCCAGCAACAATACACGTAACCAGCCAGCAACAATACACGTACTATAACCAGCCAGCAACAATACACGTACTATAACCAGCCAGCAACAATACACGTAACCAGCCAGCAACAATACACGTACTATAACCAGCCAGCAACAATACACGTAACCAGCCAGCAACAATACACGTACTATAACCAGCCAGCAACAATACACGTAACCAGCCAGCAACAATACACGTAACCAGCCAGCAACAATACACGTACTATAACCAGCCAGCAACAATACACGTAACCAGCCAGCAACAATACACGTAACCAGCCAGCAACAATACACGTAACCAGCCAGCAACAATACACGTAACCAGCCAGCAACAATACACGTAACCAGCCAGCAACAATACACGTAACCAGCCAGCAACAATACACGTAACCAGCCAGCAACAATACACGTACTATAACCAACCAGCAACAATACACGTAACCAGCCAGCAACAATACACGTAACCAGCCAGCAACAATACACGTAACCAACCAGCAACAATACACGTACTATAACCAACCAGCAACAATACACGTAACCAGCCAGCAACAATACACGTAACCAGCCAGCAACAATACACGTAACCAACCAGCAACAATACACGTAACCAGCCAGCAACAATACACGTAACCAGCACGCAACAATACACGTAACCAGCCAGCAACAATACACGTAACCAGCCAGCAACAATACACGTAACCAACCAGCAACAATACACGTAACCAGCCAGCAACAATACACGTAACCAGCCAGCAACAATACACGTACTATAACCAGCCAGCAACAATACACGTACTATAACCAGCCAGCAACAATACAAGTACTATAACCAGCCAGCAACAATACACGTAACCAGCCAGCAACAATACACGTAACCAGCCAGTAACAATACACGTAACCAGCCAGCAACAATACACGTAACCAGCCAGCAACAATACACGTAACCAACCAGCAACAATACACGTAAACAACCAGCAACAATACACGTAACCAGCCAGCAACAATACACGTAACCAGCCAGCAACAATACACGTACTATAACCAACCAGCAACAATACACGTCACCAGCCAGCAACAATACACGTACTATAACCAGCCAGCAACAATACACGTACTATAACCAGCCAGCAACAATACACGTAACCAGCCAGCAACAATACACGTAACCAGCCAGCAACAATACACGTACTATAACCAGCCAGCAACAATACACGTAACCAGCCAGCAACAATACACGTACTATAACCAACCAGCAACAATACACGTCACCAGCCAGCAACAATACACGTACTATAACCAGCCAGCAACAATACACGTACTATAACCAGCCAGCAACAATACACGTAACCAGCCAGCAACAATACACGTAACCAGCCAGCAACAATACACGTACTATAACCAGCCAGCAACAATACACGTACTATAACCAGCCAGCAACAATACACGTAACCAGCCAGCAACAATACAAGTACTATAACCAGCCAGCAACAATACAAGTACTATAACCAGCCAGCAACAATACACGTCACCAGCCAGCAACAATACACGTACTATAACCAGCCAGCAACAATACACGTAACCAGCCAGCAACAATACACGTACTATAACCAGCCAGCAACAATACACGTAACCAGCCAGCAACAATACACGTACTATAACCAACCAGCAACAATACACGTAACCAGCCAGCAACAATACACGTAACCAGCCAGCAACAAAACACGTACTATAACCAGCCAGCAACAATACACGTAACCAGCCAGCAACAATACACGTAACCAGCCAGCAACAATACACGTACTATAACCAGCCAGCAACAATACACGTAACCAGCCAGCAACAATACACGTACTATAACCAGCCAGCAACAATACACGTAACCAGCCAGCAACAATACACGTACTATAACCAGCCAGCAACAATACACGTAACCAGCCAGCAACAATACACGTAACCAGCCAGCAACAAAACACGTACTATAACCAGCCAGCAACAATACACGTAACCAGCCAGCAACAATACACGTAACCAACCAGCAACAATACACGTAACCAGCCAGCAATAATACACGTACTATAACCAGCCAGCAACAATACACGTAACCAGCCAGCAACAATACACGTAACCAACCAGCAACAATACACGTACTATAACCAGCCAGCAACAATACACGTACTATAACCAGCCAGCAACAATACACGTAACCAGCCAGCAACAATACACGTACTATAACCAACCAGCAACAATACACGTAACCAACCAGCAACAATACACGTACTATAACCAGCCAGCAACCATACACGTACTATAACCAACCAGCAACAATACACGTAACCAACCAGCAACAATACACGTAACCAACCAGCAACAATACACGTAACCAGCCAGCAATAATACACGTACTATAACCAGCCAGCAACAATACACGTAACCAGCCAGCAACAATACACGTAACCAGCCAGCAACAATACACGTAACCAGCCAGCAACAATACACGTAACCAGCCAGCAACAATACACGTAACCAGCCAGCAACAATACACGTAACCAGCCAGCAACAATACACGTAACCAGCCAGCAACAATACACGTAACCAACCAGCAACAATACACGTAAACAACCAGCAACAATACACGTACTATAACCAGCCAGCAACAATACACGTAACCAGCCAGCAACAATACACGTAACCAGCCAGCAACAATACACGTACTATAACCAGCCAGCAACAATACACGTAACCAACCAGCAACAATACACGTACTATAACCAACCAGCAACAATACACGTAACCAGCCAGCAACAATACACGTAACCAGCCAGCAACAATACACGTACTATAACCAGCCAGCAACAATACACGTAACCAGCCAGCAACAATACACGTCACCAGCCAGTAACAATACACGTAACCAGCCAGCAACAATACACGTAACCAGCCAGCAACAATACACGTAACCAGCCAGCAACAATACAAGTACTATAACCAGCCAGCAACAATACACGTAACCAGCCAGCAACAATACACGTAACCAGCCAGCAACAATACACGTAACCAGCCAGCAACAATACACGTAACCAGCCAGCAACAATACACGTAACCAGCCAGCAACAATACACGTACTATAACCAGCCAGCAACAATACACGTAACCAGCCAGCAACAATACACGTAACCAGCCAGCAACAATACACGTAACCAGCCAGCAACAATACACGTAACCAGCCAGCAACAATACAAGTACTATAACCAGCCAGCAACAATACACGTAACCAGCCAGCAACAATACACGTAACCAGCCAGCAACAATACACGTAACCAGCCAGCAACAATACACGTCACCAGCCAGCAACAATACACGTAACCAGCCAGCAACAATACACGTAACCAGCCAGCAACAATACAAGTACTATAACCAGCCAGCAACAATACACGTAACCAGCCAGCAACAATACACGTAACCAGCCAGCAACAATACAAGTACTATAACCAGCCAGCAACAATACACGTAACCAGCCAGCAACAATACACGTAACCAACCAGCAACAATACACGTAACCAGCCAGCAACAATACACGTAACCAGCCAGCAACAATACACGTAACCAGCCAGCAACAATACACGTACTATAACCAGCCAGCAACAATACACGTACTATAACCAACCAGCAACAATACACGTAACCAGCCAGCAACAATACACGTAACCAGCCAGCAACAATACACGTAACCAGCCAGCAACAATACACGTAACCAGCCAGCAACAATACACGTAACCAGCCAGCAACAATACACGTAACCAGCCAGCAACAATACACGTAACCAGCCAGCAACAATACACGTCACCAGCCAGCAACAATACACGTACTATAACCAACCAGCAACAATACACGTAACCAACCAGCAACAATACACGTAACCAACCAGCAACAATACACGTACTATAACCATGTATGAATACATCTCTAGCTAAAGACAGACCAACCAAATTGTCAGAATACATCTCTAGCTATAGACAGACCAACCAAATTGTCAGAATACATCTCTAGCTATAGACAGACCAACCAAATTGTCAGAATACATCTCTAGCTAAAGACAGACCAACCAAATTGTCAGAATACATCTCTAGCTATAGACAGACCAACCAAATTGTCAGAATACATCTCTAGCTATAGACAGACCAACCAAATTGTCAGAATACATCTCTAGCTAAAGACAGACCAACCAAATTGTCAGAATACATCTCTAGCTATAGACAGACCAACCAAATTGTCAGAATACATCTCTAGCTAAAGACAGACCAACCAAATTGTCAGAATACATCTCTAGCTATAGACAGACCAACCAAATTGTCAGAATACATCTCTAGCTAAAGACAGACCAACCAAATTGTCAGAATACATCTCTAGCTATAGACAGACCAACCAATTTGTCAGAATACATCTCTAGCTATAGACAGACCAACCAAATTGTCAGAATACATCTCTAGCTATAGACAGACCAACCAAATTGTCAGAATACATCTCTAGCTATAGACAGACCAACCAAATTGTCAGAATACATCTCTAGCTATAGACAGACCAACCAAATTGTCAGAATACATCTCTAGCTAAAGACAGACCAACCAAATTGTCAGAATACATCTCTTCATTAATAGCATGTGTAAACAAGACATGTTTTTCTATTTAACAGTTAGTGGTAATGAGTAGATTGTTAAAGTACACAAGGAGTGAACTCCCCAGCACCAGGCACTGCTCGCTCTCAGCTGGGTATGACGCGCACGGCAGGCTGGCGTGTTCACCTTGAGAGGACGGCGAGCTAGCACGCGCCTGCGTGTAGGGAAGGTAGGCAAATTCCAGAAAAGGAGCGGGGGTGGTGGACCCAACATGCAGGTAAGGGGAATACAAAGAGAGCATCTATAAAAAAGAAAACTAAAAAAAAAAACTACTAATGTTAGAAATAAACGAGCTCTGTTGCGCTACAAGTATTTGACGGCAACTTCTTTCCCCTGGTTTGATTAGCGGCACCGGCTAGCTGGTAGGCGACAAGGTGACCTTTCCTGCTGGCATGGTCACTATCATAGCTTCTTTAGTTCACTCAGATTATACAAAGGGATTAGTCAAATCTCAGCTTATTTACGGGGATTAGTAGTTTAAACACTCTCAGCTTATCAGGGATTCGTTTAACCACACTCTCAGCTGATACTAAGGGATTCGTTTAACCACACTCTCAGCTTATCAGGGATTCGTTTAACCACACTCTCAGCTGATACAAAGGGATTCGTTTAACCACACTCTCAGCTTATCAGGGATTCGTTTAACCACACTCTCAGCTGATCCAAATGGATTGGTTTAACCACACTCTCAGCTGATACAAAGGGATTCGTTTAACCACACTCTCAGCTGATACAAAGGGATTCGTTTAACCACACTCTCAGCTGATATTAAGGGATTCGTTTAACCACACTCTCAGCTGATACAAAGGGATTCGTTTAACCACACTCTCAGCTGATACAAAGGGATTCGTTTAACCACACTCTCAGCTGATACAAAGGGATTCGTTTAACCACACTCTCAGCTGATACAAAGGGATTCGTTTAACCACACTCTCGGTGCTTTTCTTTAACAACTAGGAGAGTGGCAGAGATATTTTTATGTCAAGCCTAACATGAAATGTGTTGCCCCCTGATGCTCTAAGAGAGAAAAACAACAATTAATTTTCAATTAAGTATGCATTATTCTTCATTACAAGTGCACGAATGCGCCAAGAATCCATACTGGCCATGATTAACGATGTGATCAACAAAGCAGTCATCTCTTAATTAAGATTGGCAGCGGAGTCTACTGGGAGCAGGGGTCTCAAACTTTAATGGGCCATCATGGCATTAGATGGGTCAGGGGGTCTCAAACTTTAATGGGCCATCATGGCATTAGAAGGGTCAGGGGGTCTCAAACTTTAACGGGCCATCATGGCATTAGAAGGGTCAGGGGGTCTCAAACTTTAATGGGCCATCATGGCATTAGATGGGTCAGGGGGTCTCAAACTTTAATGGGCCATCATGGCATTAGAAGGGTCAGGGGGTCTCACAGCTAAACTAGGTCATGTGGTTGGTTTTTAAAAATAAATTTCAATTAAAGGATGTATCTGCAAAGTTTTGAGAACAAATTACAATGAATAAAGTGGGGTTTTCAGAAGATTGATCACTGAGTTCTTGTACAGCCAATCAATATTTGTCTAATGAAAGTGAAACTTCGGGTATAATGCTATTTTTTTTCCAATGTTATTTAACATAAGTATTAATATTACTGGTGGGCAAAATGAATTGTGCATCAATATCACTGTGTTCAAAGAACAAAATAATTGAAACATGATTATCACAACAACATAAAACAGAATGCAAATCAGTGTGACTTCCTGCTGCGCCTTGCAGAGACCAGTTGAGAAATGTGCGGCTTCATCTAGGCAAGTGCCTCTCTTATGGCATTGTCGCAACAAAGTCTGATCCTTTTCTTTGTTTCTATGTCGAGCATCTTGAAAAAGGATTGCTGACTTGGATAAGTTGTAAGAAATGGTTTGAGCATCTTGAAAAAGGATTGCTGACTTGGAGAAGTTGTAAGAAATGGTTTGAGCATCTTGAAAAAGGATTGCTGACTTGGATAAGTTGTAAGAAATGGTTTGAGCATCTTGAAAAAGGATTGTTGACTTGGATAAGTTGTAAGAAATGGTTTGAGCATCTTGAAAAAGGATTGTTAACTTGGATAAGTTGTAAGAAATGGTTTGAGCATCTTGAAAAAGGATTGCTGACTTGGATAAGTTGTAAGAAATGGTTTGAACATCTTGAAAAAGGATTGTTGACTTGGATAAGTTGTAAGAAATGGTTTGAGCATCTTGAAAAAGGATTGCTGACTTGGATAAGTTGTAAGAAATGGTTTGAGCATCTTGAAAAAGGATTGCTGACTTGGATAAGTTGTAAGAAATGGTTTGAACATCTCCAGCCAGTTTTGTCACCATTTGTTGACACCAGTGAGGATATTGGTCTCAAGAGTTACTCTTGTACTTGGCTCTGCTGGATTTCAAAGATTTCATTGAGGTTTTAATCTCTAACATCTGTTATCTCAACACTCAAGGTCAAAGGCTGTCTCAACCATACTGGATAGGACTCTCAGTGGAAAGCTCGTCTCATTGTTGCTTCAGTTCCATGGCTACAGAAATGTCTCAGATTCTAGATACATCTTCAGTCTAGTAGTTTGAAAACAATAAACAAATAAGGAGAACTTGGCAAACTTTCCCCTGCTAGACAACTGTGTAAGTAAGATTGAAGATGTATCTAGAATCTAGACAATTGTGTAAGTAAGACTGGAGGTGTATCTAGAATCTAGACAACTGTGTAAGTAAGATTGAAGATGTATCTAGAATCTAGACAACTGTGTAAGTAAGATTGAAGATGTATCTAGAATCTAGACAACTGTGTAAGTAAGATGGAGATGTATCTAGAATCTAGACAACTGTGTAAGTAAGATGGAGATGTATCTAGAATCTAGACAACTGTGTAAGTAAGATGAAGATGTATCTAGAATCTAGACAACTGTGTAAGTAAGACTGAAGATGTATCTAGAATCTAGACAACTGTGTAAGTAAGATGGAGATGTATCTAGAATCTAGACAACTGTGTAAGTAAGATGGAGATGTATCTAGAATCTAGACAACTGTGTAAGTAAGACTGAAGATGTATCTAGAATCTAGACAACTGTGTAAGTAAGATTGAAGATGTATCTAGAATCTAGACAACTGTGTAAGTAAGACTGAAGATGTATCTAGAATCTAGACAACTGTGTAAGTAAGACTGAAGATGTATCTAGAATCTAGACAACTGTGTAAGTAAGACTGAAGATGTATCTAGAATCTAGACAATTGTGTAAGTAAGACTGAAGATGTATCTAGAATCTAGACAACTGTGTAAGTAAGACTGAAGATGTATCTAAAATCTAGACAATTGTGTAAGTAAGACTGAAGATGTATCTAGAATCTAGACAACTGTGTAAGTAAGATGGAGATGTATCTAGAATCTAGACAATTGTGTAAGTAAGATGGAGATGTATCTAGAATCTAGACAACTGTGTAAGTAAGACTGAAGATGTATCTAGAATCTAGACAACTGTGTAAGTAAGATGAAGATGTATCTAGAATCTAGACAACTGTGTAAGTAAGACTGAAGATGTATCTAGAATCTAGACAGTGGGTTTGAACTCGAGACTGTTCGAACGTATCAACCATGAGATTTTTGCCGACTCGACCACGCCTCCAACACAATTAAGTGTTACGTGTCAACTGGTTATGCGCCATTGCGGCCATTGACTCCGATTTCAGCCTGCTTTTCTTTTTGGATTTGCTTCCATAGCCTTTGTCCAACCAAGAACAAACTACAAGGCAGCAGTTGTTTTAATTTTGGAGTTGTCTCTCCAAGAAGAGTGGCTGTCCCCAGCTAACGAGCCTCATCTGCCCGAGGTTTCGAACTCGAGACTTTTCGGTTTAGCAACCATGATCTTTTGTGCTTAAGACACTCCTGTACTATCCAGTCCATTGGATATGATTGCTGACCTTATCTTGCACCTTCATTGCAGTATGTGAGTGGTCATGTGACCATATTAGGATTTGTATGTTTGTTGGCCTTATGTCCAGTCTGCCTTTAGGCCAACACCCCTTCATTACTTTATGAGACAGACACACTCCAGCTTTCAATTTTCAACTGTCCACACTGACAAAATCCATTTATGAATGATATAAGTCTTGACCTATGCAAAACCCTGAGCGCGACTCACCAAAACCCTAGGGTTCAATTGATTTAGTTCTGAGTGAAAAGACGGTGTGTAGAGCATTTGTTATGACAAAGTACAGAAGAAACTTACCCAGTTTACAGACCAGGTGGTGGCACTCAGAGCCAGGGTGGTATCTGCTGTCTAGAGAGACACAGAACCTTCGCTCTAGCCTGGCTATCTCACCTTGAAGAATATCTGGAATCTCATCTTCTCTAACCCTCTTTTTGGTAAGGGGTGGGCTTGGAGCTCTGAAATAAAGACATGTAGACCTAACTAGAGAGATCAACACTTAATGGCTGGCCCCATGTAAGTCTAACTAGAGAGATCAACACTTACTTAATGGCTGGCCCCATGTAAGTCTAACTAGAGAGATCAACACTTAATGGCTGGCCCCATGTACGTCTAACTAGAGAGATCAACACTTACTTAATGGCTGGCCCCATGTAAGTCTAACTAGAGAGATCAACACTTAATGGCTGGCCCCATGTAAGTCTAACTAGAGAGATCAACACTTACTTAATGGCTGGCCCCATGTAAGTCTAACTAGAGAGATCAACACTTAATGGCTGGCCCCATGTACGTCTAACTAGAGAGATCAACACTTACTTAATGGCTGGCCCCATGTAAGTCTAACTAGAGAGATCAACACTTACTTAATGGCTGGCCCCATGTAAGTCTAACTAGAGAGATCAACACTTAATGGCTGGCCCCATGTAAGTCTAACTAGAGAGATCAACACTTAATGGCTGGCCCCATGTAAGTCTAACTAGAGAGATCAACACTTAATGGCTGGCCCCATGTAAGTCTAACTAGAGAGATCAACACTTAATGGCTGGCCCCATGTAAGTCTAACTAGAGAGATCAACACTTAATGGCTGGCCCCATGTAAGTCTAACTAGAGAGATCAACACTTAATGGCTGGCCCCATGTAAGTCTAACTAGAGAGATCAACACTTAATGGCTGGCCCCATGTAAGTCTAACTAGAGAGATCAACACTTAATGGCTGGCCCCATGTAAGTCTAACTAGAGAGATCAACACTTACTTAATGGCTGGCCCCATGTAAGTCTAACTAGAGAGATCAACACTTAATGGCTGGCCCCATGTAAGTCTAACTAGAGAGATCAACACTTAATGGTTGGCCCCATGTAAGTCTAACTAGAGAGATCAACACTTAATGGCTGGCCCCATGTAAGTCTAACTAGAGAGATCAACACTTAATGGCTGGCCCCATGTAAGTCTAACTAGAGAGATCAACACTTACTTAATGGCTGGCCCCATGTAAGTCTAACTAGAGAGATCAACACTTAATGGCTGGCCCCATGTAAGTCTAACTAGAGAGATCAACACTTAATGGCTGGCCCCATGTAAGTCTAACTAGAGAGATCAACACTTAATGGCTGGCCCCATGTAAGTCTAACTAGAGAGATCAACACTTAATGGCTGGCCCCATGTAAGTCTAACTAGAGAGATCAACACTTAATGGCTGGCCCCATGTAAGTCTAACTAGAGAGATCAACACTTAATGGCTGGCCCCATGTAAGTCTAACTAGAGAGATCAACACTTAATGGCTGGCCCCATGTAAGTCTAACTAGAGAGATCAACACTTAATGGCTGGCCCCATGTAAGTCTAACTAGAGAGATCAACACTTAATGGCTGGCCCCATGTAAGTCTAACTAGAGAGATCAACACTTACTTAATGGCTGGCCCCATGTAAGCCTCCAGAGCTGGACCAAAGGTGCGGTGAAGGGAATGATTGAGGTATGAGGCTGTGGAGAAATGGGCAACTGCATCCAAGAGAGGTTGACACATGTGACCATGGGCACTGGACACACTGGAACTGGTTGTCTGAAAAAGTTGATCAGCATAAGGGCAAATCAGCACGAAGGTAAATAAAGGTAAATCAGCTTAAGGGTAATATGAGAAAAAAGTCATAGAGCATGAACATTAACTGTCCTGAGATCATCTGTCCGTCAAATATTTTGTCTGAGACATTTTGTCTGGGATCATTTGTCGTGAGATCAAATTTCATGAAACTGTGTGTGTGTGTCTGACACCACCCCTGTAGGACCAACAAGTTCTCTCACAAGAAACTAAGATTATATGACACCAGGTGTCTGACACCACCCCTGTAGGACCAACAAGTTCTCTCACAAGAAACTAAGATTATATGACACCAGGTGTCTGACACCACCCCTGTAGGACCAACAAGTTCTCTCACAAGAAACTAAGATTATATGACACCAGGTGTCTGACACCACCCCTGTAGGACCAACAAGTTCTCTCACAAGAAACTAAGATTATATGACACCAGGTGTCTGACACCACCCCTGTAGGACCAACAAGTTCTCTCACAAGAAACTAAGATTATATGACACCAGGTGTCTGACACCAGCCCCTACATGTTGTGCACTGTTACCAGGATAGAAATGAACTGATATAATAATGTAATTGTCTCTTTTGTTGTCAAGTGATAGTTGTATACCTATTGAGCACAGAATTCAGTTTTGTAAAAAAAATTGCTAGGAAAAGTTTTGTTAGCCAACATAATATATGTGGGGGAAGCTCAGTGGGGATGCTTTTACCCACTGAGGTGTTGTGTTTAAGATGGGCTGACCCTGAGATTTAGGACAAATTGAAGCAACGCTGTTGTCCACTAATTGACTTTATTCAACAGTACATCAAGCCATGATGGCGATGTAGAACAATAGTAGTAAACGACGATTAGAGATGAATAATGAAACAAAACCAAAAGATACATTGTTATGTCTACCTCTAGGTATCGTCACCCTCCGTGTCCGCAGATAGCAGCCTTGGATATGACTGACATGGCTAGGCACGAACTACCCATAATCCCATGTCACATGACATGGGCACAGGTAAAATCGGTCACAGAAGAGCATGCAAAACAACTACATCAACAGGGCTACGGTCCCACAGGGGCCGCAACCAAATGAATTAAAACTTTATTCTTATCCTCCCTTGGCTGGTAACCATATGTGTTACAGTTATATCTTGCTTACATGAAATATTATCCTTAGGGACATTATCAAGACAACTGATAATCTAACAGCACATCAATTTTTTTTTGCAACCATAAAATGCCATAAGGATTGGAAAAAACTCACCAGCTTTTGCAAAACTTGCTCACACTTTTCAAGAACAACCATTGGTACCCTGTAATAGATGAGACATCAATGCAGCTTTTAGCAGTTCTTTCACAGTCTCACTACATCTTGTGATCAGTGTTTATAGCATCTTGTTTGGTCAATCATGGTTAGGTAGTAAAACCATACTTTCTACATGGTCAAGGTCTTGTGGTCAGGTAGTAAAACCACACTTTCTACATGGTCAGGTAGTAAAACCACACTTTCTACATGGTCAGGTAGTAAAACCACACTTTCTACATGGTCAGGGTCTTGTGGTCAGGTAGTAAAACCACACTTTCTACATGGTCAAGGTCTTGTGGTCAGGTAGTAAAACCACACTTTCTACATGGTCAGGTAGTAAAACCACACTTTCTACATGGTCACGGTCTTGTGGTCAGGTAGTAAAACCACACTTTCTACATGGTCAATGTCTTGTGGTCAGGTAGTAAAACCACACTTTCTACATGGTCAATGTCTTGTGGTCAGGTAGTAAAACCACACTTTCTACATGGTCAATGTCTTGTGGTCAGGTAGTAAAACCACACTTTCTACATGGTCAATGTCTTGTGGTCAGGTAGTAAAACCACACTTTCTACATGGTCAGGTAGTAAAACCACACTTTCTACTTGGTCAGGGTCTTGTGGTCAGGTAGTAAAACCACACTTTCTACATGGTCAGGTAGTAAAACCACACTTTCTACATGGTCAGGGTCTTGTGGTCAGGTAGTAAAACCACACTTTCTACATGGTCAAGGTCTTGTGGTCAGGTAGTAAAACCACACTTTCTACATGGTCAATGTCTTGTGGTCAGGTAGTAAAACCACACTTTCTACATGGTCAGGTAGTAAAACCAAACTTTCTACATGGTCAGGTAGTAAAACCACACTTTCTACATGGTCAATGTCTTGTGGTCAGGTAGTAAAACCACACTTTCTACATGGTCACGGTCTTGTGGTCAGGTAGTAAAACCACACTTTCTACATGGTCAGGTAGTAAAACCACACTTTCTACATGGTCAGGTAGTAAAACCACACTTTCTACATGGTCAAGGTCTTGTGGTCAGGTAGTAAAACCACACTTTCTACATGGTCAGGTAGTAAAACCACACTTTCTACATGGTCAGGTAGTAAAACCACACTTTCTACATGGTCAATGTCTTGTGGTCAGGTAGTAAAACCACACTTTCTACTTGGTCAGGGTCTTGTGGTCAGGTAGTAAAACCACACTTTCTACATGGTCAGGTAGTAAAACCACACTTTCTACATGGTCAGGGTCTTGTGGTCAGGTAGTAAAACCACACTTTCTACATGGTCAAGGTCTTGTGGTCAGGTAGTAAAACCACACTTTCTACATGGTCAGGTAGTAAAACCACACTTTCTACATGGTCAATGTCTTGTGGTCAGGTAGTAAAACCACACTTTCTACATGGTCAATGTCTTGTGGTCAGGTAGTAAAACCACACTTTCTACTTGGTCAGGGTCTTGTGGTCAGGTAGTAAAACCACACTTTCTACATGGTCAAGGTCTTGTGGTCAGGTAGTAAAACCACACTTTCTACATGGTCAGGTAGTAAAACCACACTTTCTACATGGTCACGGTCTTGTGGTCAGGTAGTAAAACCACACTTTCTACATGGTCAGGTAGTAAAACCACACTTTCTACATGGTCACGGTCTTGTGGTCAGGTAGTAAAACCACACTTTCTACATGGTCACGGTCTTGTGGTCAGGTAGTAAAACCACACTTTCTACATGGTCAATGTCTTGTGGTCAGGTAGTAAAACCACACTTTCTACATGGTCAGGTAGTAAAACCACACTTTCTACATGGTCACGGTCTTGTGGTCAGGTAGTAAAACGACACTTTCTACATGGTCAGGTAGTAAAACCACACTTTCTACATGGTCAGGTAGTAAAACCACACTTTCTACATGGTCAAGGTCTTGTGGTCAGGTAGTAAAACCACACTTTCTACATGGTCAGGTAGTAAAACCACACTTTCTACATGGTCAAGGTCTTGTGGTCAGGTAGTAAAACCACACTTTCTACATGGTCAGGTAGTAAAACCACACTTTCTACATGGTCATGGTGTTGTGGTCAGGTAGTAAAACCACACTTTCTACATGGTCAGGTAGTAAAACCATACTTTCTACATGGTCAGGTAGTAAAACCACACTTTCTACATGGTCACGGTCTTGTGGTCAGGTAGTAAAACCACACTTTCTACATGGTCAAGGTCTTGTGGTCAGGTAGTAAAACCACACTTTCTACATGGTCACGGTCTTGTGGTCAGGTAGTAAAACCACACTTTCTACATGGTCACGGTCTTGTGGTCAGGTAGTAAAACCACACTTTCTACATGGTCAAGGTCTTGTGGTCAGGTAGTAAAACCACACTTTCTACATGGTCAGGTAGTAAAACCACACTTTCTACATGGTCAGGTAGTAAAACCAAACTTTCTACATGGTCACGGTCTTGTGGTCAGGTAGTAAAACCACACTTTCTACTTGGTCAGGGTCTTGTGGTCAGGTAGTAAAACCACACTTTCTACTTGGTCAGGGTCTTGTGGTCAGGTAGTAAAACCACACTTTCTACATGGTCAGGTAGTAAAACCACACTTTCTACATGGTCAGGTAGTAAAACCACACTTTCTACATGGTCACGGTCTTGTGGTCAGGTAGTAAAACCACACTTTCTACATGGTCAGGGTCTTGTGGTCAGGCAGTAAAAACACACTTTCTACATGGTCAATGTCTTGTGGTCAGGTAGTAAAACCACACTTTCTACATGGTCAATGTCTTGTGGTCAGGTAGTAAAACCACACTTTCTGCATGGTCAGGTAGTAAAACCACACTTTCTACATGGTCAAGGTCTTGTGGTTAGGTAGTAAAACCACACTTTCTACATGGTCAATGTCTAGTGGTCAGGTAGTAAAAACACACTTTCTACATGGTCAATGTCTTGTGGTCAGGTAGTAAAACCACACTTTCTACATGGTCAATGTCTTGTGGTCAGGTAGTAAAACCACACTTTCTACATGGTCAATGTCTTGTGGTCAGGTAGTAAAACCACACTTTCTACATGGTCAGGTAGTAAAACCACACTTTCTACATGGTCACGGTCTTGTGGTCAGGTAGTAAAACCACACTTTCTACATGGTCAAGGTCTTGTGGTCAGGTAGTAAAACCACACTTTCTACATGGTCAGGTAGTAAAACCACACTTTCTACATGGTCAAGGTCTTGTGGTCAGGTAGTAAAACCACACTTTCTACATGGTCAGGTAGTAAAACCACACTTTCTACATGGTCACGGTCTTGTGGTCAGGTAGTAAAACCACACTTTCTACATGGTCAGGTAGTAAAACCACACTTTCTACATGGTCACGGTCTTGTGGTCAGGTAGTAAAACCACACTTTCTACATGGTCAGGTAGTAAAACCACACTTTCTACATGGTCAATGTCTTGTGGTCAGGTAGTAAAACCACACTTTCTACATGGTCAAGGTCTTGTGGTCAGGTAGTAAAACCACACTTTCTACATGGTCAGGTAGTAAAACCACACTTTTTTTTTAAAATACATGTTATGTTTTTTTTGTTTTTACTATCTCGTATAAGAAGTATAGAGAAAGTTTTGTAATCCTGCAAAAAAAATCTTTTTGCAAATCTTGACGTTATACACCTCCCTGAGTCGGAAAAACATAGTTTTGCAATCTTGTACATATGTCTGTGTGTGTGTGTATGTAAGTCTGTAAACACGATAACTTGAGTACCGTTACAGCTAGGTTGATGATGTAAGTATTATATCAAATTTATAGATCTGTGTCAACTTTACAGCGATTTCCAATAACCAGAAGTGGAACTTATTGTACTTTCAATTTTTCAAAAGCCTTTAAATTGAGCACTGTTTCAGATAGATAAATGAAATTTCACATATAAGTAAAAGATCTAATTCTCTGCATTCTGCCAAATTTTTAGTAATTTCCGTTGACCTGAAGAAGTAATTTGCACTATTTCCGATTTCTCAAAAAACGCTTGTGATTTTATAAAGTACTAATAATATTCCACACTATTATACACATTTTGTCTTGCGTTAACTTGGTGCGCAACTCTATTCTATTTTAAAAAGTTTAAACAAAACACATTGAGATATTAGTGACAAAGCAAATAAATAACTAAATGGCTAAAAATCCGGCACATTAAAAAAACAAAGGAAAAGGTTACCAATAATTATTAGAAAAACCAAATTATATACATTATTAGTCAACACAACACCATATTAAAGTACACACTGATCAAGAGACTTAAATGATTCCGTTTAAAAACCCAGCTGTTCAATAGTACTTATGTTGTTTTTTAAAGTAATTTGTATTACTTTTTGCCTAGAAAATTGTATACATTTCGTAGCCTACGTCTTAATATACTATTAAAATTTTGCTGTGAGATATTTTGTCTGGAGATCAATTGTCCGTGGTATCATTTGTCTTGATATATTTTGTCCTGGTATCTTTTGTCCGTGAGATCATTTGTCTTTTAGATCATTTGTCCTGAGATCATTTGTCCGTGAGATATTTTGACTGAGATATTTTGTCTGAGATCATTTGTCCTGTCACCGGACAAAGACATGACATCAGATGGACACCGACATGACATCAGATAGACACATAGATGAAGATGTGACATCAGATGGATATGAAAGGTTTTCAATACAAAAATGTCTACTTGCTGTGCTCTGTGATAACTGACCTTTTCTTTGGATTGGTCAGTATGTCCAGTAAACTTTTCATCTTTTTATGGTTCTTTTTGCTATCTGCAGAGTAAGTCATTTGATAAGTAGCATTCAATGAATGAGAAGGTGTAACCAAGATATAAAGATATAAACTATGTTGACATCTTTAAAGAAAGTCTAGCAAATCTCATCTTCCCTGGGGGTCTAGAGAAAGACCAGCAAATCTCATCATCCCTGGGGGTCTAGAGAAAGACCAGCAAATCTCATCATCCCTGGGGGTCTAGAGAAATACCAGCAAATCTCATCATCCCTGGGGGTCTAGAACAGGGGTGCCGCCCCCGAGGTCCTCTCATCCGGCCCCCAGAAATCTTTTTGTCTATGGAAATTTTTTTTTTTTGTTGGAGGTGGCTGAGGAACTCTGTCCAGAAAATTCAAAACAATTTTAAAATATAGCTTTGGGTTCAGATACCAATGCCTGCTTTGTTGAAAACATTGTGACTCAAATAGCGAAAAATGCAAGCAAGCTTCGCCATTTTCAATTGCAATGGATAAGTCGCTGGACAGCTGTTCCACCTCTCAACTGCTTGTATTCATTAGAGGTGTGGATAAAGACATGAATATAACACAAGAGCTGGCTTCCTACATAACATGTATGTCACTGTTACCGGAGATGATATAGTTAATGAGTTAAAAAACACATTTGCTGAGTATAATTTGGACTGGACTAACCTCAGTTACCTGACTGTTGATGGAGGAAAGTACATAAGTGACAAAAAGAAAGGCTTGGTTGGACAAGCGAATGAGATAACATTCTACAACCAATGTTCCTGCACTGTATTATTCATCAGCAGTGTACTGAATCATGAAGTGAAGATGGTGAATTAAATAGTCACAATGGGCTCAAGCATAGATAGTTCAGAGAGATGTTGAAAGATACAAACACAGAATCGCAAGATTTACCATATTACACAGCACTAAGATGGCTGAGTTGTGAGAAAGTTCTGAGTTGAGTACGTAAGTTAAGAAAGCAAAAAGGTTAATTCCTGGAAAGTAAAGTCAAGTGGAAATTGGCCTCTGCTGCAGACATAACTATTCATTAAAATTTTCTGAACCTAAAACTACTAGAGAGGGAAATCTAATTTCTAATCTATACACCCACTTAGAGGCCTTCAGATCCGAACTTATCATGGTTTTGGAACAAGTACAGGCCAACATGGCTGAAGCAACAGCTGAGTCCCCCGGATCATTTGCATGCGAGATCATCAAGGAACTCCAGCTGCGGTTTTCTGACCCCATTAGAGACAAGTTCAAAGAAGTGCGAGTGGGTTTTTATAGGTCTTTTTTTAAAAATAAGTTTTTGCTCAAGGAAGACTTTCCTAATATTAAAACATTTGCAACAAAGTAGCTTTTTAAATTTCGGAACAACATACCTGTGTGATCAAACAATTTCAGGAACGAAATACGTGAAGAACAATTTCATAACAAACTTGGACCTCGAGTGTGTTGTCGGGCACCGACAGTGTTTCTTTCAGACTTTTTTCTCAGGGTGGGGGGAAGGGGGGACACTTGGAAGTTGTATAAAATTATATTTTGTAGGAGGGGAGGAGTCCGCCACACCGGAGAGATGCTTGGAAGAAACTCTGGCCCCTGAACCGATATTTTATAGTTAATGCGGCCCTCGGTCTGAAAAGTTTGGAGACCCCTGGTCTAGAGAGTGACCAGCAAATATGTTGTTCTCAAGCTATTGAGTGGAGTTGATGTCATTTACCAAATGAAATTCTAGCTACCAAATCTAGAGGCTCTCAATTCTAGAGGCTACCAAATCTTCAGAGAGGCTACCAGATCTACAGAGAGGCTACCAGATCTACAGAGAGGCTACCAGATCGTCAGAGAAGCTACCGGATCTAGTGGCTACCAGGTCTACAGAGAAGCTACCGGATCTAGTGGCTACCAGGTCTAGAGATTACCAAATCTTCAGAGAGGCTACCAGATCTTCAGAGAGGCTACCAGATCTTCAGAGAGGCTACCAGATCTACAGAGAGGCTACCAGATCTACAGAGAGGCTACCAGATCATCAGAGAGGCTACCAGATCTTCAGAGAGGCTACCAGATCTACAGAGAGGCTACCAGATCTACAGAGAGGCTATCAGATCTAGAGGCTACCAGATCTACAGAGAGGCTACCAGATCTACAGAGAGGCTACCAGATCTAGAGGCTACCAGATCTACAGAGAGGCTACCAGATCTACAGAGAGGCTACCAGATCTACAGAGAGGCTACCAGATCTACAGAGAGGCTATCAGATCTACAGAGAGGCTACCAGATCTACAGAGAGGCTACCAGATCTACAGAGAGGCTACCAGATCTAGAGGCTACCAGATCTACAGAGAGGCTACCAGATCTTCAGAGAGGCTACCAGATCTACAGAGAGGCTACCAGATCTACAGAGAGGCTATCAGATCTACAGAGAGGCTACCAGATCTACAGAGAGGCTACCAGATCTAGCGGCTATTAGATCTACAGAGAGGCTACCAGATCTACAGAGAGGCTACCAGATCTACAGAAAGGCTATCAGATCTAGAGGCTACCAGATCTACAGAGAGGCTACCAGATCTACAGAGAGGCTACCAGATCTACAGAGAGGCTACCAGATCTACAGAGAGGCTACCAGATCTACAGAGAGGCTACCAGATCTACAGAGAGGCTACCAGATCTAAAGGCTACCAGGTCTAGAGGCTACCAGATCTTCAGAGAAGCTACCGGATCTAGAGGCTACCAGGTCTAGAGATTACCAAATCTTCAGAGAGGCTACCAGATCTTCAGAGAGGCTACCAGATCTTCAGAGAGGCTACCAGATCTACAGAGAGGCTACCAGATCTAGAGGCTACCAGGTCTAGAGATTACCAAATCTTCAGAGAGGCTACCAGATCTTCAGAGAGGCTACCAGATCTACAGAGAGGCTACCAGATCTAAAGGCTACCAGATCTAAAGAGAGGCTACCAGATCTTCAGAGAGGCTACCAGATCTTCAGAGAGGCTACCAGATCTTCAGAGAGGCTACCAGATCTACAGAGAGGCTACCAGATCTACAGAGAGGCTAGCAGATCTTCAGAGAGGCTACCAGATCTACAGAGAGGCTACCAGATCTTCAGAGAGGCTACCAGATCTACAGAGAGACTACCAGATCTACAGAGAGGCTACCAGATCTTCAGAGAGGCTACCAGATCTACAGAGAGGCTACCAGATCTTCAGAGAGGCTACCAGATCTACAGAGAGACTACCAGATCTACAGAGAGGCTATCAGATCTACAGAGAGGCTACCAGATCTAGAGGCTACCAGATCTACAGAGAGGCTACCAGATCTACAGAGAGGCTACCAGATCTACAGAGAGGCTATCAGATCTACAGAGAGGCTACCAGATCTAGAGGCTACCAGATCTACAGAGAGGCTACCAGATCTACAGAGAGGCTAGCAGATCTTCAGAGAGGCTACCAGATCTACAGAGAGGCTACCAGATCTTCAGAGAGGCTACCAGATCTACAGAGAGACTACCAGATCTACAGAGAGGCTACCAGATCTACAGAGAGGCTACCAGATCTACAGAGAGGCTACCAGATCTAGAGGCTACCAGATCTACAGAGAGGCTACCAGATCTAGAGGCTACCAGATCTACAGAGAGGCTACCAGATCTAGAGGCTACCAGATCTACAGAGAGGCTACCAGATCTACAGAGAGGCTACCAGATCGTCAGAGAGGCTACCAGATCGTCAGAGAGGCTACCAGATCTACAGAGAGGCTACCAGATCTAGAGGCTACAATATCTAGAGAGGCTATCAGATCTACAGAGAGGCTACCAGATCTACAGAGAGGCTACCAGATCTACATAGAGGCTACCAGATCTACAGAGAGGCTACCAGATCTGCAGAGAGGCTATCAGATCTACAGAGAGGCTACCAGATCTACAGAGAGGCTATCAGATCTAGAGAGGCTACCAGATCTACAGAGAGGCTACCAGATCTACAGAGAGGCTACCAGATCTAGAGGCTACCAGATCTACAGAGAGGCTATCAGATCTACAGAGAGGCTACCAGATCTACAGAGAGGCTACCAGATCTAGAGAGGCTACCAGATCTACAGAGAGGCTATCAGATCTACAGAGAGGCTACCAGATCTACAGAGAGGCTATCAGATCTAGAGAGGCTACCAGATCTACAGAGAGGCTACCAGATCTAGAGGCTACCAGATCTACAGAGAGGCTATCAGATCTACAGAGAGGCTACCAGATCTACAGAGAGGCTACCAGATCTAGAGAGGCTACCAGATCTACAGAGAGGCTATCAGTTCTACAGAGAGGCTATCAGTTCTAGAGGCTACCAGATCTACAGAGAGGCTACCAGATCTACAGAGAGGCTAGCAGATCTTCAGAGAGGCTACCAGATCTACAGAGAGGCTACCAGATCTTCAGAGAGGCTACCAGATCTACAGAGAGACTACCAGATCTACAGAGAGGCTACCAGATGTACAGAGAGGCTACCAGATCTACATAGAGGCTACCAGATCTACAGAGAGGCTACCAGATCTACATAGAGGCTACCAGATCTACAGAGAGGCTACCAGATCTACAGAGAGGCTACCAGATCTACAGAGAGGCTACCAGATCTACAGAGAGGCTACCAGATCTACATAGAGGCTACCAGATCTACAGAGAGGCTACCAGATCTACAGAGAGGCTATCAGATCTAGAGGCTACCAGATCTACAGAGAGGCTACCAGATCTAGCGGCTATTAGATCTACAGAGAGGCTACCAGATCTACAGAGAGGCTACCAGATCTACAGAAAGGCTATCAGATCTAGAGGCTACCAGATCTACAGAGAGGCTACCAGATCTACAGAGAGGCTACCAGATCTACAGAGAGGCTACCAGATCTACAGAGAGGCTACCAGATCTACAGAGAGACTACCAGATCTACAGAGAGGCTATCAGATCTACAGAGAGGCTACCAGATCTAGAGGCTACCAGATCTACAGAGAGGCTACCAGATCTACAGAGAGGCTACCAGATCTACAGAGAGGCTACCAGATCTAGAGGCTACCAGATCTACAGAGAGGCTACTAGATCTAGAGGCTACCAAATCTAGAGGCTATTAGATCTACAAAGAGAATTAGCGTAGTAAAAAATTCACCTTCATCTGTTTTTTTTTCTGAATCAATAACGAATTTTCTCAATGGTTCAATGTAGCGGGAAAGTTTTTCCAATTTCTTGACATATTCCATCTCTTCTTGTGATGTGCTGGGAGGTCCAGGACTGGGGTCAGACACAGCAGTGCCTGCAATAAAGCAAACAATGCTTCACTTTTGTCATCAGACACAGCAGTGCCTGCAATAAAGCAAACAATGCTTCACTTTTGTCATCAGACACAGCAGTGCCTGCAATAAAGCAAACAATGCTGAACTTTTGTCATGATCCACTCTAGAATCTTAAGGTTGTCTCTCTATTCAACTCTACCTGGTGTGTGAAGCATGGTATTAGGAGATGGGACACCCATCTGGCCCCTGACAACTGGTGAAGGCATCATATGTGGTGAGGACATCATTGTCAGTGGAGATCTGGGGTTAGACAACAGACACATGAGGCAAGTGACAACTGACACATGAGGCAAGTGACAACAGACACATGAGGCAAGTGACAATTGGCACATGAGGCAAGTGACAACTGACACATGAGGCAAGTGACAACAGACACATGAGGCAAGTGACAACAGACACATGAGGCAAGTGACAACAGACACATGAGGCAAGTGACAACAGACACATGAGGCAAGTGACAACTGGCACATGAGGCAAGTGACAACAGACACATGAGGCAAGTGACAATTGGCACTTGAGGCAAGTGACAACTGACACATGAGGCAAGTGACAATTGGCACTTGAGGCAAGTGACAATTGGCACTTGAGGCAAGTGACAACTGACACATGAGGCAAGTGACAATTGGCACTTGAGGCAAGTGACAACTGACACATGAGGCAAGTGACAACAAACAAACTATTTAAAAATACTATTAGAGACAGATTTCTGACCTACCCCTGAGCTGGTGATTGCACTGGCATACCAGAAATTCCAATGTCCCGGCCCTGCTTTTAAAGAAATAGAAGACCAATACATAAACAATCAACTGTCCAAACTCCAGTAGCCTTCATTCATTGTCAACATTCACACACATTCATTGTGAACATTCACACACATTCATTGTCAGCACACACACTACTCACACACATTCATTGTGAACATTCACACACATTTATTGTCAGCACTCACACTACTTACACACATTCATTGTCAGCACTCACACTACTCACACACATTGTCAGCACTCACACTACTCACACACATTGTCAGCACTAACACTACTCACACACATTCATTGTCAGCACTCACACTAATCACACACATTCATTGTCAGCACTCACACTACTCACACACATTCATTGTCAGCACTCACACACATTCATTGTCAGCACTCACACTACTCACACACATTCATTGTCAGCACTCACACTAATCACACACATTCATTGTCAGCACTCACACTACTCACACACATTGTCAGCACTCACACTGCTCACACACATTCATTGTCAGCACTCACACACATTGTCAGCACTCACACTAATCACACACATTCATTGTCAGCACTCACACTAATCACACACATTCATTGTCAGCACTCACACACATTCATTGTCAGCACTCACACTACTCACACACATTGTCAGCACTCACACTACTCACACACATTGTCAGCACTCACACTAATCACACACATTGTCAGCACTCACACTGCTCACACACATTCATTGTCAGCACTCACACACATTGTCAGCACTCACACTAATCACACACATTCATTGTCAGCACTCACACTACTCACACACATTCATTGTCAGCACTCACACTACTCACACACATTGTCAGCACTCACACTACCCACACACATTGTCAGCACTCACACTACTCACACACATTGTCAGCACTCACACTAATCACACACATTGTCAGCACTCACACTACTCACACACATTCATTGTCAGCACTCACACTAATCACACACATTCATTGTCAGCACTCACACTACTCACACACATTCATTGTCAGCACTCACACACATTCATTGTCAGCACTCACACTACTCACACACATTCATTGTCAGCACTCACACTACTCACACACATTGTCAGCACTCACACTGCTCACACACATTCATTGTCAGCACTCACACACATTGTCAGCACTCACACTAATCACACACATTCATTGTCAGCACTCACACTAATCACACACATTCATTGTCAGCACTCACACACATTCATTGTCAGCACTCACACTACTCACACACATTGTCAGCACTCACACTACTCACACACATTGTCAGCACTCACACTAATCACACACATTGTCAGCACTCACACTACTCACACACATTGTCAGCACTCACACTACTCACACACATTCATTGTCAGCACTCACACTACTTACACACATTCATTGTCAGCACTCACACTACTCACACACATCCATTATCAGCACTCACACTACTCACACACATTGTCAGCACTCACACTACTCACACACATTGTCAGCACTCACACTACTCACACACATTCATTATCAGCACTCACACTACTCACACACATTGTCAGCACTCACACTACTCACACACATTGTCAGCACTCACACTACTCACACACATTCATTGTCAGCACTCACACTACTCACACACATTCATTGTCAGCACTCACACTACTCACACACATTGTCAGCACTCACACTACCCACACACATTGTCAGCACTCACACTACTCACACACATTCATTGTCAGCACTCACACTACTCACACACATTGTCAGCACTCACACTACTCACACACATTCATTGTCAGCACTCACACTACTCACACACATTCATTGTCAGCACTCACACTACTCACACACATTCATTGTCAGCACTCACACTACTCACACACATTGTCAGCACTCACACTACTCACACACATTCATTGTCAGCACTCACACACATTGTCAGCACTCACACTAATCACACACATTCATTGTCAGCACTCACACTAATCACACACATTCATTGTCAGCACTCACACACATTCATTGTCAGCACTCACACACATTCATTGTCAGCACTCACACTAATCACACACATTCATTGTCAGCACTCACACTACTCACACACATTGTCAGCACTCACACTACTCACACACATTGTCAGCACTCACACTACTCACACACATTCATTGTCAGCACTCACACTAATCACACACATTCATTGTCAGCACTCACACTACTCACACACATTGTCAGCACTCACACTACTCACACACATTGTCAGCACTCACACTACTCACACACATTCATTGTCAGCACTCACACTACTCACACACATTGTCAGCACTCACACTACTCACACACATTCATTGTCAGCACTCACACTACTCACACACATTCATTGTCAGCACTCACACTACTCACACACATTGTCAGCACTCACACTACTCACACACATTCATTGTCAGCACTCACACACATTGTCAGCACTCACACTAATCACACACATTCATTGTCAGCACTCACACTAATCACACACATTCATTGTCAGCACTCACACTACTCACACACATTGTCAGCACTCACACTACTCACACACATTGTCAGCACTCACACTAATCACACACATTGTCAGCACTCACACTGCTCACACACATTCATTGTCAGCACTCACACACATTGTCAGCACTCACACTAATCACACACATTCATTGTCAGCACTCACACTACTCACACACATTCATTGTCAGCACTCACACACATTCATTGTCAGCACTCACACTACTCACACACATTCATTGTCAGCACTCACACTACTCACACACATTGTCAGCACTCACACTGCTCACACACATTCATTGTCAGCACTCACACACATTGTCAGCACTCACACTAATCACACACATTCATTGTCAGCACTCACACTACTCACACACATTCATTGTCAGCACTCACACTACTCACACACATTCATTGTCAGCACTCACACTACTCACACACATTGTCAGCACTCACACTACTCACACACATTGTCAGCACTCACACTACTCACACACATTCATTGTCAGCACTCACACTACTCACACACATTCATTGTCAGCACTCACACTACTCACACACATTCATTGTCAGCACTCACACTACTCACACACATTCATTGTCAGCACTCACACTACTCACACACATTGTCAGCACTCACACTACTCACACACATTGTCAGCACTCACACTACCCACACACATTTATTGTCAGCACTCACACTAATCACACACATTCATTGTCAGCACTCACACTACTCACACACATCCATTGTCAGCACTCACACACATTCATTGTCAGCACTCACACTACTCACACACATTCATTGTCAGCACTCACACTACCCACATGTCCTGAGCAGTCAATGGCCACATAAAAGCTCACAAAAATCTCGATTTTTTTTTTTTTTTTTTTTTTTTTGCAAGATTACAAGACTTTCTCTATACTTTGTATATACGAGAAAGTAAAAATGTGAATGCATAATCACCAAGAGGGAATGGTTGTTGAAATAATATAATTAGCAAAATGTGAATGCAAATTCTGCAGACGTGTAGGAGGACATTATTGTTGGAATATTATAATTAGCGTGGAATAATAAAAGGCAATCTTTTATTTATTTTATTCACTGAACTTACTGTTTACTTATTATAATTTTTTATCAACTATCCCGGACTATTATACACGCGTCTTCATGTTCATTAGGTGCCCAATGGTTTTAGTCATGATCTTTATTGTAAATTTTTAAAATTTAAAGTACTGAAAATAAAATGCATGTATTAATAAAGTGCTATATGGTTGGTAAAAGTCGGATATTTTAAATACTGCATTTTATTTATTTTATACACTGAACGTACTGTTTACTAATTATTATTCTATCTTTCAGTTTGTGGTTAGGGTTAGGGTTTTTTGTGTTTATGTTATGAGTGTTGTCTTTTGTGTTTGCATTGTGTTTGTGTTTTCTTTTGTGTTTGTGTGGTGCATTTGTGTTTGTGTTTTCTTTTGTGTTTCTTTTGTGTTTGTGTTGCGTTTGTGTTGTGTTTACTTTTGTTCTGTTCCCAAGTTGGTACATTTAAAAAAGATTTACCGTGGCGGAGCACTGGTATGCAGCTAGTATCTTGATATTTGTTTATCTGTCTGTAAGATACAAAAATGGCTTCCCTAGAACTAGACTGTTCTATATCCAGTTTTTAAGTTTTCGGATAAAGGCTACTCACCTAGCTTGGATAAGCAAGGTGGGACAAAAGCTGTCATAAAAATAAGGACAGGCAAGACAAGAACAGCCTTCAACTACAACAAAATCCAGGACTTTACCACACTAGTAAAACCTGTTTTACTCTATGGAGACATTGGGAATACCTGTGACTTTGCTGATGATTTGGATTTACGCTCACATGACCAAAAAGCCATCCAAGCAAAAACCACAAAAATAGAGCAAATTGCCAAAAGCGTTGGGCTAAAGATAAACTCCGGAAAAACCAAGCTAATGAAAATAAAAACCAAAAGTGCTCTCAAGACCTTTGCGAATGGAGCAGAGCTAGAAGAGGTCGAAGACTTTAAGCACCACGGCAGCTATATATCAGCAAATGGTAGCACGGAGAAAGAAATAGCCACCAGAATAGCAATGGCAGCACAGGCTTTCAACAGACTTGCTAAGATCTGGAAATCATCCTCACTGCAGCAGAGAACTAAAATAAGATCTACAAGTCTGATGTACGTTCTGTACTCCTCTATGCTGCAGAGTCATGGAAACTAAACAAGAAAGGAGACAGCCGACTCAGAGGCTTTGAAAGAAGATCCCTCAAACGCATCCTCAGAATAAAGTGGGACGAAAATATGGCGAAGGACAGGATTAAATGACATTGTCTCAGAAGTTCGAATGAGGAGATGGAGATGGCTGGGCCATGTCCTATGTATGAGCAAAAAAAGACTCCCCAACATGGCGCTGAAGTGGACTCCGCCTGAAAAGCGAAAGAGAGGAAGACCACTGGGAACATAGAGGAGGGAGATGGAAGAAGAAGTCCTGGCTACTGGCAAGACCTGGCATGAATTGAAGTGGCTCGCCCTAGACAGACTGGAATGGTGAAGATTGGTTGCTGCCCTATACTCCACATGTGGCCCTTAGCCCTTAAGGGCTAAGGGCCAACAAGACGGGTCATTACCTAGAATCAATGAGGCAAAAGGAAAATAGGCAAGAAGACACCAAGAAGACTGGATACACCTGGGACAGTTGGAGAGACTAGCCCAGGACAGTTGGAGAGACTAGCCCAGGACAGTTGGAGAGGCTAGCCCAGGACAGTTGGAGAGACTAGCCTAGGACAGAGACACCTGGGACAGTTGGAGAGACTAGCCCAGGACAGTTGGAGAGACTAGCCTAGGACAGAGACACCTGGGACAGTTGGAGAGACTAGCCCAGGACAGTTGGAGAGACTAGCCCAGGACAGTTGGAGAGACTAGCCCAGGACAGAGACACTTGGGACAGTTGGAGAGACTAGCCCAGGACAGTTGGAGAGACTAGCCCAGGACAGAGACACCTGGAAAGTTCTTGTGAGCGGCCTATATCCCTAGAGCGGTGACAGCCCAACCTCAGAAATAACCTAATAAAGGCTTCAAATTTTTGTAGCTTTTTACTTTCTCATATAAAGAGTATAGAGTAAGAAATGGGATTGTGCACAAAAGATTTTGACAATTTTTGTTGTTTTACATCCTCCTACTTTATCAAATATGGAAAATTGAAGAATGTATTGTAATCATGCGATTGTTTTACACCTTCAGCAGCAGGAGAAACTTAGAAAATAAAATAAAACTAATCTGCATTGTTTACCACAAATAAACAGATGTTGCCAACTTAATAAAAGCTTGTAAAAACCAGTTAGTTGTGCCTAATAAAAGTGGGTCAATAAAAAAAAGCCTGAAGATTGCATGATGAGCCTAGATTAATTCCAATTCAGAAAAAAAAATATGTAACTAGCTCTTACTTGTAAGTATTGACCTTGACCTTGCATTTGCCTGATTGGACCAGCAGAATATGTCATCTGTTGACAAACATAAGCTCTAACTCATTCTAAAACACATACATGGAATATCTCACATAGCTTTCATAGTTATTTCATTAGTGGTCAATTATCATTATATATTTTTAAAAATCATAAAGTCATATTGATATCACATTGCATTGTAATCAAATTTTGCCCCCCCCCTCCCCCCCAATTTGAAAGAATAGGCTAGAAGGTATCAAAATTTCAATCGCCATGTTACATTTTTTACCTATTAAACAAAAGACAAAAGCAGAGAAACAGACAGATGAAGCAAGTTTAGTAAAAGCTTATATAAAGTGAAATCTTAAACATAAACGGTTGTACGGTTGTTACTTTACACCAAATACAATATTCAAGTTTTTAAAGTACATATACACAGTATATATGAGCCAAATTAAGTAAACTTTAAAAGTTTTCAAAGTACATATACACAGTATATATGAGCCAAATTAAGTAAACTTTAAAAGTTTTTAAAGTACATATACACAGTATATATGAGCCAAATTAGGTAAACTTTAAAAGTTTTTAAAGTACATATACACAGTATATATGAGCCAAATTAAGTAAACTTTAAAAGTTTTTAAAGTACATATACACAGTATATATGAGCCAAATTAAGTAAACTTTAAAAGTTTTTAAAGTACATATACACAGTATATATGAGCCAAATTAAGTAAACTTTAAAAGTTTTTAAAGTACATATACACAGTATATATGAGCCAAATTAAGTAAACTTTAAAAGTTTTTAAAGTACATATACACAGTATATATGAGCCAAATTAAGTAAACTATAAAAACCAGATGGTCACGGTCCATGTGGTAGGTGAAGTAGATTCAATGTTTCAGTAACCTTTACTAAGAAAGGATAGTATGGTCAGCACAAAGCCTAGCCGCCTTAAATTTCAGTCAGGTACCCATCAGGGCTGAGTGGACTCAGACAGATTTCACCTCAAGACTTTTAGTCAGCAAAAATAAGCTCTAACATCTGATGCTGCCGTCCCCAGTATGATGTCCTCTTTTAAATTAAAAAAAACTTACTCCTGGACTGGAGACTGACATGGCATGTGCTTGCCCTTGCATTGCCTGGGAAGATGTCACTATGAAAGCATCCTGACGCTGTGAGTATATACAAGAATTCAATAGTTGTCTACAGGTCATAAATTCCAAGACAAAACCAAAGTGAATCAACGAGGTTGTATCAACCAAGTTGAATCAAGGATGTTGTATTAACCAAACTGAATCAATTAGGTTGTATCAACCAAGCTGAATCAAAGAGGTTGTATCCACTCAGTTGAATTTTTGATGTTGTATAAATAAATTTGAATGATCTTAGTAGACAAATAAAGATGAAGATAAGACTCAAATGAATTCAAATACTACATGTATATTAAACAAGATGAAATCATGAGCTGCACTTTAAATGGAAACTTACAATCAAATATCATGTAACTGGCAACTTAGAATCAAATATCATATAACTGGCAACTTACAATCAAATATCATGTAACTGGCAACTTACAATCAAATATCATGTAACTGGCAACTTACAATCAAATATCATGTAACTGGCAACTTACAATCAAATATCATGTGACTGGCAACTTACAATCAAATATCATGTGACTGGCAACTTACAATCAAATTTTGTGGCCGCTGTCCCATCTGTGCCCTGATGTTCTGCATCATTCTAGGTTGCTGTATGTTCCCTCCCATACCATGCATCATTCCCCCTGCACATCACCAATGCTCATTTAGCCATGTGCATTATTGTTTGATTGTTCAAGAAAAAATGAACCCTAACCAAAAAACTAAGCACAGATTAATTTCTTTCTTGCACTCATTCGTTGTACAGTTTAACCTTATTATGAGTGAATATCATTTATTTTATAGATTTCAAAATGTTCCAATTGAAAGTAAAGTTATGATATTAATACTAAGGGAAAAATGGCAATAGAATGAAATATTTAGAAACAAGAAAGTGAAAAGTACCTAAAGACTCGTACTGATTGGTCATCTGATTGGTCATCTGATCACCTGGTAGAGGAAAAGAAATGTTTCATGAAGCCACTTGGGAAAAACTGTAATTACACACACACACACACATACATATTAAGCCCTAAATTAAACTGATCACCCTCAGAATCTTAAACATTATATAAAACTACTCATTCTCAGAATGTTAAACCCTATATAAAACTACTCATTCTCAGAATGTTAAACCCTATGTAAAACTGCTCATTCTCAGAATATTAAACCCTATGTAAAACTGCTCATTCTCAGAATGTTAAACGCTATATAAAACTGTTCATTCTCAGAATGTTAAACCCTAAATAAAACTGCTCATTCACAGAATGTTAAACCCTATATAAAATGCCTCACTCTCAAAATGTTAAACCCTAAAAAAAACTGATCAAACAGAAAACTGATGCCCAAAAGAATCCACTGGCTTGACTTTGTATAGACTGCTGCTCACCCAGAGTATCATATTGAGCAGTGAATCCATCAGCTGGGCGACCCATAGCTCCAGCACCTTGGACTGTTAAACTCTGAAGTGCATTCATAGGATCCTGATCAGTAACTTGAGCTCGCATTACATTCATTCCAGGTTGACCCATATTAGGTGGAATGCCTGAATTCATCTTCTTGTCCTTAGAATCTACAAACAAAAAACTAGAAACAATAGGGTCGGCCACTAATGCTAATGGTTCAAACCCCCGGACAGATGGGGACAGTAAGGCCACTAATGCTAATGGTTCAAACCCCCGGACAGATGGGGACAGTAAGGCCACTAATGCTAATGGTTCAAACCCCCGGACAGATGGGGACAGTAAGGCCACTAATGCTAATGGTTCAAACCCCCGGACACATGGGGACAGTAACCCATTTAGGAGAGAAAACTCCAAAATCAAACAACTGTCTTGTTATTTTGTTCTTGGATGGACAAAAGCTATGAAAGCAAATCTAAAAGAAAATGGTGTTGATGGAAATCATGTCCCAACATAAGGGTTTAGAATAAAGAAATAGTTTTCACTGACAGTAGTTTAGTAGCCATGTTCATAACATTTTTTTGTTGTTTTACAACACTGAACTCTACTTTCTTTTCAAAACTGGTTATTTTTTTTTATTTCAGAGCATCAACTGTCCATATGGCGCTTAACATGTTGACACGTAATACTTAATTGTGTTGGAAGAACTCCTATCCAACATTACAATTAAGAACTAAGAAGAAGTTTGAACCATGCATTTCTAGATCATTTTTAAATCCATATATTTTAAAATGTAAACTATTTTTTATTATATTTTTATTACCTTGTTTTGGAGAAAAAACAGCTTATGCACAAATATTTTACACCAAAGGTAAAAAAAACACACAATACATGTACTGGACTAATCAAATGACAGGTTCTATGGTAACTATGGTAACAAGAACTCACTGTGGTCTCCAACAGACAGTAACACCCGAGCTACCAAGTCCAGGTATTCTTCCTGCAAAAGGTATACAATTCTTTTTTGATAGTTCGTATCTCAGGAGTCATTGTCAAGAGCTAATGTCAAAATTGTCAAAGGCCATTTCATCAGGAGCTAATGTCAAAATTGTCAAAGGCCATTTTGTCAAGAGCTAATGTCAAAATTGCCAAAGGCCATTTCATCAGGAGCTAATGTCAAAATTGTCAAAGGCCATTTTGTCAAGAACTAATGTCAAAATTGTCAAAGGCCATTTTGTCAAGAACTAATGTCAAAATTCTCAAAGGCCATTTTGTCAAGAACTAATGTCAAAATTCTCAAAGGCCATTTTGTCAAGAACTAATGTCAAAATTGTCAAAGGCCATTTTGTCAAGAGCTAATGTCAAAATTCTCAAAGGCCATTTTGTCAAGAGCTAATGTCAAAATTGTCAAAGGCCATTTCTTCAGGAGCTAATGTCAAAATTGTCAAAGGCCATTTCATCAGGAGCTAATGTCAAAATTGTCAAAGGCCATTTCATCAGGAGCTAATGTCAAAATTGTCAAAGGCCATTTCATCAGGAGCTAATGTCAAAATTGTCAAAGGCCATTTCATCAGGAGCTAATGTCAAAATTGTAACTCGCTATTTTTGTCAGGAGCTAATGTCAAAATTGTCACAGGCCATTTTGAATGGAGCTATTTTTTCATGTCCTTTTGTCTGGGCCTATTTATCAAGGCTATTTTGAATGGGTCTTTTGGTCAGGAGCCAATTGGTAGAGGTCATTTTTCACAGGCTATTTTGAGAGAGAACTTAAAATACTCACTCTAGTTCTTGCCTTACGAAAAACATACTCTTCCATTTCCACACTTGACTTAGGCATCTGAGTCTGACTGTTTCTCATGACATCCTCCCTGTAGAGTCAAGTTTCATTCTTTTAGGCACTAGTTTTTTATCCAAGGGTTAGGGTTATATTTTTAGATTTAATTGATCGGCCATTAGCCTTTGTCATTGCTGCGTATTTTAAACAATGCTTGTTAAACCGCCTTTTTTTTTGGCGCAAAATAATCTGTTTACAGGCATTTTAAGCGCTAATTTTTTACATTTTTTTAAGCTAGACTTTGATCTAGTTAAAAAAAAAAATTTTTTTGCGCGAGCATCATTTTCGTCTGTTAAAATTATAATTGGTATAAGTACAGAATGGAGAGCTTTTATCTAGTTTTTTTTCGTGACAGATTTTTTTCAAGATAGATCAACTTCAAGTTGAAATTGAATATTTAAATTACTTTACCTTCTACATTAAACATTTGCTTTATCTTTTAAGAGTTTAAAAATAATGTGTGCCTTTTGTGTAAACAAAAAAAATTAAGCTAAGTTTTAAAATTAGTCTTAGCTTTGTATCCATTCGGCTCTACTCTGTTATAATTAAAAAATGTAATAATTTGTTTAGGCCGCATTTGCGCTGTTCGCTCCTCGTTAAGCTAAATCTTTACCCTAGGTAGCACGCAATCTAAAAAAAAAATAGGTATCAGGACGATAGTCCTGGATCTAGCTAAATCAAACTGCTCTTTAGTAAATTGTTTTTTTTTATACAGCTGGCTGTCTAGCATGCGTGATATGTGAACTTAAAAAAAATGACCAGAAGTAGCAAAGTAGGTTGTTTTTCAATTTGCTTGAAGAAAGGGGGGAGGGGGAAGTGAAGACATGACGATCTTGTGTACGCGTGTTCATTTTATGACGTGTACTAGCCTATAGGCCTGCTGAACTCACAGTGACCCCGTCGACCCTGGATTTTTCACCCACGGCTAGTAAACGTAAGCAAGCAATCACGTTAGTGACAATATTTGGAGATATTATTTTTTTTTAAAATCACTCGTCATGTTTTCAATATGAAAAAAAAATGAAATGTAAAAAAAGACTCGGAGCTCCATGTCTATGAACTTCAGCTGCCACACTGTTGACTCAATATAATGTGAATTGAGTGTAAAATGTATTTGTAATTATAGACTATCATTATTATCATAACTATCATATTAAAATTAAAAATCACTTCAACTGTGAGTCCCGCAACGTAGTTTACGTCATCCAGTGCAGGCGATGCAACATCTTTTATATTGGACAAACGGGGAAACGATTGTCTGACAGGGTTAGCCAACACCTGCGATCAATCAACAATGAAGACGGTCTTCCTGTGGCCAAACACTTTAACAAGAGTGGGCATGACTTAAAAAAGGACTTTTGTGTAACCACCGTCCGGTTTTGCCACAATTTTAAAAATCGCCTTAGCACTGAAACGCGACTGATACTTAAATTTGGTACACGGGCACCCGATGGCTTGAATGAACAGATATCTTTCACCTAACCAACCCCCCCCCCCCCCCTCCCGCATACACCACGCCCCCAACCCCACCCCTATACGGTGTCCAAGCGTCCTTCTCACGCGTCTTTTCTTTTGGATATCGTGGCTAGCAGACAAGACGTGTTTTCACTGTCGAGCTAAGTCAAAAAATGTGTTACTGTTTGTCTTTATTTGTCTAATCTGTAATCACACTGTTGTGTGCTGACGAAGACCTTGGGTCGAAACGTCCATAGTACTTGTAACTGTCTTTAACTTGTGAGGTAACTAATACTATCTGTTTTATTACTAATTGCATTAACCTCACTGCAGCTACCATTTGTTTTTTATCTTTTCGCTAACCAGTTATTTGGCTGCTACTACGTGTTGCTTTGTCTCGTTATCTGCGTATGTGTTTTACATACATACTTCATTTTTCAAACTTGTTTTTACCCCATAACTTTTTTGTTTTAGAGCAGTTACATAATCTGCTACCCCCACTTTACCGTAGTAATAAGATTCCCTGTTCTTTTTTTCCATCTAACCAAATTTTCGTGCCCGACAATCAACATGCTATCATACAAAAATGCGTTTAACCAACTGCGAATTTTCATCACAACGTGCTTTAGCCTACTACCTACTACAATTTCTAACACCTCTACAGAATTAGCGTTTGCCTTGTTCAGAAAAACAAGGTTCACCAGCCATACTCACTTTATCAACAAGTGTCTACGCTTGCGGGTAATACCAATAGGTTTCAGAATAAACTTTCGGCCTTCATGCTCCACTCCTAATGCATATGAACATAGGCTTTTTAACCAGTTAAATTCTAAATATTCGTTTCAACAAATGCGCTCAACCATCCAGCATTACAAACGTCTTAACTCAACACTAAATAGGAGGATAGCATCCTTGGAGCAACGTCTATACTCACACACATCATGTAACCTACAACTCTACAACCTTATACGCTGCATTATTCACCAACTCAATCGAGATTTTTATTCCTACCTGGTGAAACATAAAAATAAGAAACTCAAAAACCTCTGCCCTACCCCTAAACCGACGGTGAACAGCAACGCCCCTTCCGATACAAAAGTGGTCTGCATACCTGACACCATCCCCCTCTCGAGTGATGAACGATCTGTCCTAAATAAAGGCTTGAAATTTATACCCCTGAGACCAACCACTGATAAATTTACTCTGCTTAGCAGCGCCCACGAGCTCTTCCGCAAACTTAAAATTAAAGCTTATTTCGACAACAATCACTCAGGTTTTAACCAAGACAACATTGAAGATGACTTATTCTATAAACTCGCAAAAAGACAGTCGCACTGGACCCCAAATTTTAATTCCTCAAAAAACCTCAATCTGTTTATCCACCATACAGAGTACGAACTAAATAACTTCAAACCGGCCCCATTAAAACACTCCAACCTCACAGCCGGGGAATCACGTGCGCTCGCATGTTTGAGGACCCGCACGGACATTGTAATTAAACCGGCTGACAAAGGCGGGGCTATCGTTGTATGGGATAAAGACCTGTACACAAAAGAGGCATATAAACAACTCTCTGACAGTACATTCTACTCACCGCGTCTTAAGGATGGGATCTTAACTAATAACACAATTGTTACCAAAACTATAAACACATTAATATCATCTAAGAAACTCCCTAAAACAGCATCTAGCCCAGTGGTTCCCAACCTTTTTCGAGTGGCGACCCCCTTTTATAAAAATTAAGTGACCCGCGACCCCCATAGAATTAAAAAGCCGAAATTAGTATGGAAATTAATAAGCACTAAAATAACATTTTCTAGTAGACTTTCAATATGAACTACTCTTGATAACTGTTTTAATAACATGAGTAAAATTGCATACTATTCACTAAACATTCGTGGTTAATTTTTTTAAAGCATTTTTTTTGTTAACGCCAACCTATATCATTATCATAATTTTGTTTTTAATCGAAAAATAGTGTTGAAAATCTATTCTCGAAAAAAAAACAATCAATTTTACGTTTGGGTATGAATGGTGAATACTACATCAAAATTGAGGGTGCAGTTTTTTATCTTACGCGGAATCATTCTACAAATCAAAGAATTCATCTTGTAATTCATCGTGAATGCTGGCAACATTGAGGGAAGAAGAGAATGGATAATGCGTCAATGCAGATTCTTTTGTTTTTCAGCTCAGAGAAATAGCGCTGCATTTCGTTTTCACTTGAGTCAAGATGCCCATAAATTTCTTCTTTCAAAATTTCAATTATCTCACAATTAGATTCATCTACCACACTGCAGAGTTTCTCAAATTTACAATATTTCCAAGATTTATTTTCTTCGCCGATTTTGCAGCTTTGATAAAAATGCCCCGAGATAATCATGGAAAGTTATAATATTCGTTCATCTTCCCTGAAGCTTCAGGTTATGCTTATGTTGATGTTCGAACACACCTGCTAGGTATGATACTCTCTCCAACCACTCGATGTCGTTTTAAGTATACCAAAAGGTTTTGTTTCCTTTGCATTTCCCAGAACAATTTGATTTCAATTCAAAAACATGATTCACAACAATTCGTTTGACAGCCAGCGCACTTTAGTGTAGAAGAGCATAACCACGTGATCTTTATTCAGATCTTTGCTCAGTTCTTTGAAGGCTCCAGTTTTTATATAATTTACCACTTATACCAGCAATGGAGTCTTGATGGCGATTGGTGAGGGCAGTGGTTAGGGAGCTAAATCTTTTCTGCTTTCTGAAATCTTGATTTTGACCTAAACATAGATGGTGCACCATCCGTACAAACCATCACAGCCGTTTTAACCCATTTTAATCATCCAATTTAAAAAAAAAAAAACGTATTTACTTTCTCCATGCTATCTTCACAAAAGAGCAACTCTTCTTTGCTATCATCTGAATAAATATAGACAAAGACCAGAAACTGCGAACACGAACTCGCGTCTGTTGATTTATCAACTTGAAAAGCAAACAATGGTGAAAGCTTAATTTCAATAAAAATTTGTTATTTAACATCTACGGACATGTAAGACTTAACTTCACCATCTTCAACATGCAGCGTTTGATGAGATTTTCTCCTATTGGGTTTTTTTTTTTTGCTTGGCATTTTCTGTCGCGACTTCCTGTGATGCTTGCACTAATGCTGTGTTTCCTTGGTGAAAACTTCCTGTTCGATCAAGTCTCTGACGTTTGCAACTAGCTTCATACCGACGAAAGAACTCCATATCTTTTTTGGTGTGTTTCGAATGACTCGTCTCAAATGACGTTTTAGTTTTGAAGATTTCCTAAACTCGTGACTGAGAAAAACTTTGTACAGTACGCTTTGCTTCTTCTCTATTCCCTTTCAAGTGATGTAAGTAAAGCCGAATTTCAAAAATTCTTCTAAATATTTATGTTTTGTTTCAAATTACTAAGGTTTAGTATACCAGTTGGCGACCCCCCAGAAAGCCCTTCGCGACCCCCAGGGGGGTCGCGACCCCCAGGTTGGGAACCCGTGATCTAGCCTATGCATTTTCGACAGTAAATTGGGAAGACCCTCATTCTATTTACTACCCAAAATTCATAAATCTGGTTGCCCAGGTAGACCCATTATATCAGCATGCGCCTGTCCTACTGAAACTATATCATCCTTTCTGGACAGTGTTTTTAAACCCAGAGTTGAGGCACTACCATCGTACCTCAAAGATACCAACCATGCTATTTTAACTTTAGAATCTTTAAATAAATTCACTAGCAATAAACCGAGATTAATTTTCATATTAGACGTGGTGTCGTTATACACCTCGATACTCCACAAAGACGGTCTACTAGCTATTAAACACTTCTTTAATGTGAACCCCCATCCCTCTATTGACAGTAATACCATACTTAGATTAACCGAGTTAGTTCTCAACCTCAACTCGTTCGAGTTCGATGGTCAGTTCTTTGACCAAATAAGTGGGGTAGCTATGGGAACTAAAATGGGTCCTAGTTATGCGTGTCTCTTCATGGTTACCTAGAGGGTCAAATCGAGGAAAAATACACTGGCAGAATTCCATGTTTTTATCGGCGGTACATTGATGATGGGTTAGGTATTACAGAGATGGCAGAAGAAGAACTGCAAGATTTCATATCATTCTGCAACAACTACCACCCAAACATTAAATTTATCTCTGAAATTTCAGAGAGTTCTGTTAACTTCCTGGATATGACAATATCGCTTAACACAACCAACGTTGGGACGACTGTATTCTACAAACCAACCGACTCACATTCATATCTACTTTACTCTTCGTCACACCCCCCGGCCTGCAAAAATTCTATACCATTCTCACAATTATTAAGACTGCGACGTATTTGTCAAGATGATGACGACTTTTGGATCAAGGCCCATGAGCTACTACAGTTCTTCCGACTCCGGTCATACCCGGAGCATATACTCCAGTCAGCACTACACCGCATAACAACTGTTGACCACCAAGCCTCCCTTCAACAATTTCCAAAACAAAAGTCAGATAGAACTAAACTCATCTTACCCTACCATCCTCATTCAGTTTTGGCTAAAAATATCATTATAAAAAATTATTCTATCCTCAAGTCAGACCCCCATTTAGGCCATTTATTTCAACAGAATCCTTTGGTTGTGTATAGAAGGGAACGCAACCTTAGAGACCTTTTAGTTCGCAGCCGCCTGCCACCCACTACCAACACCGGTTTTGGCACCACTCCTTGTCCCCATAAATGCAATACTTGTCATTTCACCCTTCAGGTTGAATCACTCCAGCTGCCGAAGGGAACCCTCAAAATTAAAAATCACTTCAACTGTGAGTCCCGCAACGTAGTTTACGTCATCCAGTGCAGGCGATGCAACATCTTTTATATTGGACAAACGGGAAAACGATTGTCTGACAGGGTTAGCCAACACCTGCGATCAATCAACAATGAAGACGGTCTTCCTGTGGCTAAACACTTTAACAAGAGTGGGCATGACTTAAAAAAGGACTTTTGTGTAACCGCCGTCCGGTTTTGCCACAATTTAAAAAATCGCCTTAGCACTGAAACGCGACTAATACTTAAATTTGGTACACGGGCACCCGATGGCTTGAATGAACAGATATCTTTCACCTAACCAACCCCCCCCCCCCTCCCGCATACACCACGCCCCCAACCCCACCCCTATACGGTGTCCAAGCGTCCTTCTCACGCGTCTTTTCTTTTGGATATCGTGGCTAGCAGACAAGACGTGTTTTCACTGTCGAGCTAAGTCAAAAAATGTGTTACTGTTTGTCTTTATTTGTCTAATCTGTAATCACACTGTTGTGTGCTGACAAAGACCTTGGGTCAACGTTCATAGTACTTGTAACTGTCTTTAACTTGTGAGGTAACTAATACTATCTGTTTTATTACTAAGCATATTTAAAATTAGAATTTGAAATAAAAATAGGTTTTGGCTTTCATTTTCCATTCTAGCATAATTTTTAAATTCTCTCTTTTCTCTGCAACTGAGTAAGCTAGATATTTTAATGTGGTGTCAAATGTTCTCTTAAGCGGTAAGGAACTTAATGGTATGGTACTGTTATACTGCATGATGGTGTATTTGAAATAACAGAATATTTTATTATTTAATTTGAAAAATCCATAGTCCATAGGGGCCTAATTAAAACTATTAGATCTAGCTAGAGTCTAGATCTAGTAGTAGATCTAATTCTAATCTTACTAGATCTCTAGATCTAAATCAGATTTTAGATCTAGACTAGTTCTAGATTCTAGATCTAGATTTAGAGGTAATCTATCGTTTTGGGTACGTAGAATCGCCCGCGGCTATTAATGTACGAAAACAGATGCAACCATGCTCATTTACTATAGCAGCCATCTTGTTAAAGTTTTATTTTTATAGACTTATAGCGCGAGATTCAGGCAGAAGTCACTCTATTTTACAAATGGCTGCTGTTTATATTATATAGCAAATCTTGCTTGCAGACACTGCTGTTTAAAGTTAATTTCTGGCCTATTGATATATTTAGCCATTGATTTAGGTTTATTAATCATTTATCTATAATATTTGACACAAACATATCACAAAATACTTCTATTACAGCCTTGACAATGAGGTAACGTTTTCGTACATTAATAGACGCGGGCGATTTTACGTACCCAAAACGATAGATTACCAACTTTTTTGTATTTTTCAAAACATAAATCCTCCTCAAAATGTGAAATAATAATTAAAATGTAAGGAGTCCCCTGTTTTTCACATTACTAGTCGCGGGCGATTTTACGTACCTAAAACGATAGATTACCGATTTAGATCTAGAATCTAGATCTAGTAATCTAGAGTTTCTAGATCTAGAAATCTAGAATAGTAGATCTAGAGGTAATCTATCGTTTTGGGTACGTAAAATCGCCCGCGGCTATTAATGTACGAAAACGTTACCTCATTGTCAAGGCTGTAATAGAAGTATATTGTGATATGTTTGTGTCAAATATTATAGATAAATGAATAATAAACCTAAATCAATGGCTGAATATATCAATATAGGCCAGAAATTAACTTTAAACAGCTGTGTCTGCAAGCAAGATTTGCTATATAAACAACAGCCATTTGTAAAATAGAGTGACTTCCGCCTGAATCTCGCGCTATATGTCTATAAAAATAAAACTTTAACAAGATGGCTGCTATAGTAAATGAGCGTGGTTGCATATGTTGGAAACATCGCTGGTGTTCATTTATTACTGAAAAGTTTTAATTCAAATGTTTAAAAACAGGTACATAAATGAAACAAGGAAACATTTTTGTATTTTTCAAAACATAAATCCTCCTCAAAATGTGAAATAATTATTAAAATGTAAGGAGTCACCTGTTTTTCACATTACTAGTCGCGGCCGATTTTACGTACCTAAAACGATAGATTACCGATCTAGATCTAGATCTTAGTTACAGTTAGTGTGTTTACTAAACTCAGCGAACATTACCACATAATTTCCGATGCTATGCTAAGAGATTAACCCCTATTTATTTTTTAAAATATAAGTTAGATCTAGACTATGTCTTACAGCTTATTAACAATTTTTGACCGAAAATTTGGAGATTGCCAATCTTCTTGCATTCTGTTTGGGTCTGCCATTTTGAAAACGCAGGAGTTGTAGCCCTTGAACAAAAACCTCATTTACACTAGCAACATATAAATTATACTTGACCTACTTATATGTATACTTGTATTTGTTACACAGCGTTTACACTTGCGACATGTTATATATGTTACGGTCAAAGCCCGAAGTGCGGCCAAAGCGCGGATTGGCCGGCCAATGCGCGCATTGACCGGCTCTCTTGGCCAAAGCCCGAAGAACTTAGCACTAAGATCGTATTTCGTACATTGGCCGGCCAATGCGCGCACTGGCCGGGATGTCCTGGCCAAAGTCCGAAGCGCTTAAACTTGACAGCGTATTTTTCACATTGGCCGGCCAATGCGCGCACTGGCCGGGATGTCCTGGCCAATGTTCTATCTAGACTAAGTTGTGATCGCGTTTTCATTATTCTGGGTGCGGTTTCATTGTGAGTAACGTATTGTTTAGCTCTTGTTTGCATAGCATTCTATATGCAAGGCGACATGGATCAAGAGGGTACGGAGGAAATATTACCTGCAGATTGTGTCACAAGAAACAAGAAACCATGGACAACAGGTCAGCAGCTCATACTACCTTGCAAACGCAAGGTGCTAAGATGCTAACAAAATTTAAACATGCTGAAGTGAAAGATACAGGTAGCATCCGTATTCCAGATGTTGACAGAGGTCGCGGTGATCCCCGAAGCGTCATTGCAGTTGGCATGAGCGTCGAGGGCGCTTTCTACAAGCCAGGAACGGACCATGGTGTATTTAAACAACTATAAGATAGAAGTGAGTTTTCAATTCTTCACGAAAAACTGCTCTCATTGTCACCCGTTGGCACTGAGGAAAATAACTACGAACCATCGCATCTTCACAATCACTGACCGGCGGCCAAGACTACATTTACTGCAATTGCACAACCTAATGCACAGCAAATCGCTCCAAGTGTAAAAATAACAATGTAATTCCAAATAATAATCAACAAAGACTTAATTTTTATGATTCTTACGGTATAAAAAAAAACAAAATCTGCTTATGATCTTCTAATTCGGACTTTGTCCCTAGCCAGATGATCTTCTAATTCGGACTGGCCGGCCAAAGGCCGAAATCAAGAGCAATTTCAGACTTTGGCCGGTCCACCATGGCCAGTCCGCGGATTGAAATGAAGTTAAGTTTCGGGCTTTGGCCGGTCAATGAGAGGCAATATTGGCCAATGCGCGCATTGGCCGGCCAATCCGCGCTTTGGTCGACTTCGGGCTTTGACCGTAACATATATATATATATATATATATATATATATATATATATATATATATATATATATATATATATATATATATATATATATATATATATATATATATATATATATATATATATATATGGATCCAAAAAAAAATTTTGCGGGGTGGCCCTTTTCCGTCTGACATTAATACATCTATAGGCCCACCAGAATGTGCTCGTGTGATCACACATAATCAACTTAGATCTACTATAAAAACAGGCAGATAAAAAAGTCATAGGCTAATTATTTAGGTTTAAAATCGGACATAATTAACATAAAGAAACGAATTGGGGTGGGGGGGTATGTCATAGGCCCTACTCTAAAAACTAGATCTACTTTTATTCTTCATAATAGACTCAGTACAGTGATAACACGATCACAATACGTTTAATGAACTTGGCAGATGCAAGTTTTCGGAGAAATCGGACCTTTACTTTCAACAAACAAATATTTAGCCCTGTTTATTGGAAGCTGTTTCTGAAGGATATAGACTAGCAATTAAAGAAGCTGGGGAAATGGCTACCATGGGGTTGGGGTGGGAAAGGGTGATTGTACTGCGGGATGGAAGGGAGGGGTAATAACAGGTGGGTAATTTCTACGACCCGTGGTATTATATATATACACATATAAAAACTGTCTAGCTCCAGTAGCTGGCATAAAATTTATAAAATCTTGCATGTTCTCTAATTTTTAGATAAGGGGTCATCCATAAATGACGCCACACTCGTAGGGGGAGGGGGAGGGGGGGTCCGTAATTTTGTGACGATGTGTGATGAGGGGGGGGGGGGGGGTTCAGATGTTGCGACGTCACACTTTTGCATTATAAAAGAGCAATGTTAGAAAACGAATTTTAGACGTTATTTCGCGTTTTAGATAACTGTTTTAATAAATTGTAATAGTTTAGACAAGATTTTAGAAAAATATCAATGTTTTAAAAAATTCAACTGCAATTTTGAGGGGGGGGGGGGGTTGTAGGCTGAAGTGTGACGTCAATTTAGGGGGGGTCTGGCTTTTTGTGACGATGTGTGACGGAGGGGAGGGGGGAGGTAAAATCGTCAAAAAAGCGTGACGTCATTTTTGGATGACCACTAAAGTAGATCTAATTACTAGGCCTATGCCTAACCGAATTTTATTAACAACGCCTGACTATGCATTGTGTAGCATGTAATTTTAGATACCGGCCAGTGATGAAAAAGTAAGTTTTATATATAGGTAAAATAATAGTTCAATATATAAAACTTTACAAAACTGAGGCAGAAAAAAAGAGAAAAAAAAAGAGAAAAGAAGAAAAAAAAATCAAGATATTATTGATTTTCTTTCTCTTGAAAATTAGACTATCCTTTTCAATAAAATAATGGCTGACAAAACAGCGGTGACACTTCTAAACCAGAAAGAAGAAAGTGAAGATAATGTTGAATCAGATGAATGGAAGGCTCAGAAGTACAGAAACAAGGTTATTGAAAGAATGTAAGTCATAGTGTTGTTGTCTATAATCTAGATCTAAAGTGTCTGATGAAAACAAGTTTTTGACTATTCGGGGTTTAGTCTAGAAGTGAAGTAGCTGAGGAAATTCATTCCTTTAGGCTATTAATATTATAATTATTATTCTAAGGGCTGATTTCAAATGGCTGATAAAAATTATTTGCATGTTTACAAATATTGTTCACATTGTAACTTGTTGCATTTAAAACTGTTAATAATTTAGTGGATAGAAAACTAGGCCTAATAGTCGTAGTTTATAGTGCATGATTACATTAAATTGACTGACTTTGTAACGAAAATAATATATAGCAAGACTAAGACTGATATTGTTACAAAAACAAGACAAAAATCAAAACACGATGACAAAAAAATGCGACAGGATCAAAGTGCTTTATTAAGGTTGACAGTATTGATACTAAACAAGTACAAAAAATGATGAACCTTAGCACAATGATTTAGATCCTAGTAAGCAGTAAAACGAAAACTGTACATATAATATATGAATAAGTCTAAGTAACTCAGAAAAACTTTCCAATAACCTTTTGTTTTACAAGAAATTATAAAGCAGGAAAAAACTCATTCTAAAGTTATCTTTTAATAAATTTACAAAAAAAATCTAAAAAAAAAAATATATATATCTAGACGTCTAGATCTATTCGTTTCGGCTAGGATAAAAGATTCTAGGATCTAGAATTATAGAATCTAGATCTAGAATCTAGAGTAACTCTGCCTGGCCCGACTATGCGCCTCAAAATGAACAACTCCGTAACTCTCACTTCGAATACTAATTGGCACTAATTGCACTGTTATTTAAATATTTTATACAGAAACATTATAATTGGTAGCAAATATGTCCATTTATAAGTCCATTTATATCAAACTTTGATCCATTGAATTACCCACAGTGGGATATGAGCAATTAAAAGCAACCCGTCATGTAGGCGGCCATTTTTATGTTGCCGGGACAAGCAAAGACTCCTCCCGACTTAGCGTCTTTTTAAAACAATGTTTGGATGATATTTCGAATCGTCCCTTTGAATCCCGGTCAGAACGTCCCCCCGTCGTGGCCTCAACCAACCGGCGGGCTTTTTGCATTGAGTTAAATATAAACTCAAAACAATAATATAAACAATCTCCTTTTAGGTCGGTCAGGCCACATACCAGGCACCCACAGTGTTGTGTGTCGTGCCTTAACCAAAATAAACTATCTCCCCTATTATTTTTTTTCCATTGTTATAAATTATATTATTTTTGGCATTTAGAATCAAATACACACTGAAACACAAAAATAAGCACATAAAATATTAATAGTACAAGATTATTTATTCAACTGAGCTGAAAAAAACAGCAAAAATATGACGTAGTCGGATGGAGGAAAGACCAGTCGTTTGGAGGCAAAACCGGGAAAATTGTAGTCGGGTCCAGGACGACTGGGTCGTCTGTTTTGGGGGCATATATTTAAAAGTTATATTGCGAATGGAAAAAAAGGGAATACATATTTTTATTCTTCTTTGGATGGAGAGTATTTCTATGCTTTGGTTTTCATTCTATGTCAAATAGTAACGAAATTAGGTGTCTCGAACCGGAAAGGAGTCTCCGTTTCAGGCTAAGGGTGTCCGGGGCTGGTAATGTTACTCTAGGCCCTAGGCCAGTAATAACTCAGTATTACTCAGTAATGAGTATGGAGTAATGTAAAATAATAGTAAAATGATAGGCCTATTATAATAAATAAATTATATTATTAATTATATTATAAAATGTTAAATGTAGGCCCTACTTATTACTTAAATGTAGGCCCGGTGGTCTATCGTTTTAGGTTAGGTCGAGGTGCGTAAAATCGGCCGCGGCTAGTGATGTAAAAAAAAGTTGCCTCATTGTTGAGGCTTTAACTTTAATTATTAGAAGTAGGCCTAGGCCTATACTATATTCATATATATATTGTGGTAAAATCACGATATACTAGGCCAGGGGTCTCCAAACTTTTCAGCCTGAGGGCCGCATTAACTATCAAATATCAGTTGGGGGGCCAGAGTTTCTTCAAAACATCCCTTCGGAGTGGTATTCCCCCCCCCCCCCCTGAAAAATGTGTACCGCCCCCCCCCCCCTCTAACGAAATATAATTTATATAGAAATATATACAAATGTCAAGGTCACCTCCCCCCCCCAGAGAAAAAAGTGTGAAAGAAACACTGCCGGTGGCCAACAACACACTAGAGGTCCAAGTTTGCTCTCAAATTATTCTTCATATATTTCAATCTTGAAAATATTTGTTCACACAGGTATCTTGTTCCAAAATTTGAAAGGTACTTTGATGCAAATGTTTTAATATTAGGAAAATCTTCCTTTTGCAAAAGCTTATAAAAACCCAACCGCCCTTCTTTGAACGTGTCTCTAATGACCTCCAGCTGCAATTCATCTTTGCAACTGGCCACATTTGCTTCATATGGGTTCTGAAACAGTTTCACTTTTCTGCCTTTGAATCCAAGTCAGAAAACCCCTTCTGAAACTGCAGCTGGAGGTCTTTGATGATCTTGTATGCAAATGACATGGGGAACTCAGTGGTTGCTTCAGCCGTAAAGACCTTGCACTACTGAGAATGCGTCAAGTTGTTGGCTTGTACTTTTGTTCCAAAAACATGACAAGTTTGGATCTGAAGGCCTTTAGTTGATTGTAAAGATCAGAAACTAAATTTCCATCTAGTAGTTTTAGGTTCAGAAAATTTAAATGACTAGACATGTTTGCAGCAAAGGCCGATTTCTATACCCACTTTCATCAGACAGTAAGTACATCAGCTTGTGGCTGGCCTTTACTTTCAAAGAAGTCACCTATTTCCTTTCTCAACTTAAATACTCTGCTCAGAAAAATGTATCGCAAATTAGCCATCTTACTGCTGTGAAATATGGTAAATCTTGCGATTCTGTGTTTCTATCTTTTAACATGTCTCTGAACTATCTATATTCTCTCCGGTAACAGTGCCATACATTCTATGTAGGGAAGCCAGCTCTTGTGTTATGTTTTTGTCTTCATCCACACCTCTAATGAACATAAGCAGCTGAGATGTGGAACAGCTGTTCAGCAACTGATCCATTGCAATTAAAAAATTGCCAAACTTGCTTGCATTTTTCGCTATTTGAGTCACGATGTTTTCATCAATGTCTGCAACACGGCCGATAATAGTATTTGCACCCAAAGCTACATTTTCTAATTGTTTTAAATATTCTGGGCATAGTTTCTCAGCCACCTCTAACACACATTTATTCCATGAACAAAAAGAATGCCGCAGGCCGGATGAGAGGACCTCGCGGGCCGCATCTGGCCCGCAGGCCGCATCTGGCCCGCAGTGTAGTAGGCCCTAATAATTGTTTGTTTAAGAAACACAGAAAAAAACCAGAAGATTTGCGACAACTAGCTCTAGTAGTTCTGTGTTGGGTTCTTCTGTCTAGGGGTGTATATATATAACAACAGACAAATATAACGTATACAACAGTAGATAACACTAACACTCTATAATAAAAAAAATAATAAGATATTTAATATATATATATATATATATATATATATATATATATATATATATATATATATATATATATATATATATATATATATATATATATATATATATATATCCACACTACAACTAACTGCTTCACACACTAGCACACGCTCTGACACCTGTCATCTCACTCAACCAAGGGATACAATTATATACCAAAGGGAGGGTACCTGTCGTTCCAGCACACAACACACTCACACACAAGCAGGGGACATGTAAGGGACATAACATTCTGTTAGTAAAATAAGACGATTAAATTTACTAAAGTTAAAAGTAGTAATAATATCTAGAACAATGTTTAGTAGCAGCAATAATTAGCTCATACATTCAAAATAATTAGAAATACAAAATAATTAGCAAAACAGTATTTAAAATGCAACTAAAATCAATCCTTGCACATTTTTAAACATTAGGCCTATGTATTAAAATAATATGGCGGCAAATAGGCCTAAATGATGGTTTACAGTATTTCCGGTGGTTTCCGGAACGGCTTGACAGACTACGCCATGGAATAATAACCAAAGCTATATCTTGATTTTACCTATATTGTGATATATTTGTATCAAATATTATAGATAGGCCCTAACTGAATAATAAACCAAAATCAATGGCTAAATATATAAATATAGGCCAGAAATTAACTTTAAACAGCAGTGTTTGCGAGCAATATTTGCTAGCATATAAACAGCAGCCATTTGTAAAATAGAGTGGATTCCCCGGAGTAAGTATAAGTTTACCAAAAAAAAAACTTAAACAAGATGGCTGCTGAAGTAAACAAGCTTTATTGCATCTGATGAAAACATCGCTAGTCTTTATTTATCACTGAAAAGTTTTAATACAATTGTTTAAAAACAGGTACATGAATGAAACTTTGAAACATTTTTGTAACTTTCAAAACATAAATCTTCCTTAAAATGTGACTGAAATAATTACTAAAATGTAATGAATGAGGCAACTTCTTTTCACATTACTAGCCTTGGCTGATTTTACGTACCTAAAACAATAGATTACCCTAGGCCCTATAATATTGGATATAATGTATATATTGTATAGGCTTATATATATATAACACACATATATATATATATATATATATTATACACTATGTATATATAGGCCTATATATATACACACATAAATATAATATATATGTGTGTGTATATATATATATATATATATATTATATATATATATATATATATATATATATATATATATATATATATATATATGTATATATATATATATATATACACACGTGTTTGTGTGTGTCTTTGATGTTATTAAGATTCAATAGGCCTGCTTAATTTGTTTTTAGCCTTGGGACTAGGCGTACATAACTAATTAGTAAATGAAGTACGTGGACTAGGACATGTGCATGCGATTCCTCTCTTGCTAACAAAACAGGGTGAGTGAGCTGTCTGCCAATGGTGGTCTGTGACACATTTTTCTTGCACTCAGGTCAGTCATTTTAATGGCATTTTTAAAAAAAAGATAAATCTATTAGATCCAAATTTTAACAAGATATTTTATACGACCTGACCCGCGCAGTAAGCATACGCCGCTATTTAGTTGTGATTTTGCCGCATGTTTTGAGAGGTCTTCCATATTTTTGTGGATGTCCACATTGGGGGTGGGGGGGGGGGGGGGTTGCTGAAAATGGACACGTGTGGACGTGGAAGGGGAGTCCTAAAATTCAAAATTTGGTGGACATCATATACTTTTAATCCTTCGCAAACACTTAATTTGGAAAGAGTCAAGTGATCTGATTGTGGCGGTTGATAACTTTCCAGCATTTGCTGCATACAATAGGAAACTAAGTACATTACTTTTGAAAAGTCTGCGTTTGGTTTTGGAGGAGGTTTTCTTCATGTTTTCTGCATGGTTGTCAAAGCGTGTTTGGCTTAAGAGATGCCTGTTTTAATTTCAGCTGAGCACTAACCTTCATAATTGACACTGCTGCATCTTTTAATTGCTCTACTTGATTGTTGTTTATTGTAATAGGTTCTTGACCAGGTGTATTTTTTTAAAAAATTTGGTCATGTTAATGTTTTGTTTGAGCCCAACTCCATTTGCAAAATATTTAGTTTTTCTTGCAGATCTTTTTGACTGCTGGCTATCTGATGCCTCTCATGTCTTCTAGGCCAGTTGTTAGTGTCCATCTGATGCCTCTCATGTCTTCTAGGCCAGTTGTTAGTGTCCATCTGATGCCTCTCATGTCTTCTAGGCCAGTTGTTAGTGTCCATCTGATGCCTCTCATGTCTTCTAGGCCAGTTGTTAGTGTCCATCTGATGCCTCTCATGTCTTCTAGGCCAGTTGTTAGTTGTTAGATGCCTCTCATGTCTTCTAGGCCAGTTGTTAGTGTCCATCTGATGCCTCTCATGTCTTCTAGGCCAGTTGTTAGTGTCCATCTGATGCCTCTCATGTCTTCTAGGCCAGTTGTTAGTGTCCATCTGATGCCTCTCATGTCTTCTAGGCCAGTTGTTAGTGTCCATCTGATGCCTCTCATGTCTTCTAGGCCAGTTGTTAGTGTCCATCTGATGCCTCTCATGTCTTCTAGGCCAGTTGTTAGTTGTTAGATGCCTCTCATGTCTTCTAGGCCAGTTGTTAGTGTCCATCTGATGCCTCTCATGTCTTCTAGGCCAGTTGTTAGTGTCCATCTGATGCCTCTCATGTCTTCTAGGCCAGTTGTTAGTGTCCATCTGATGCCTCTCATGTCTTCTAGGCCAGTTGTTAGTTGTTAGATGCCTCTCATGTCTTCTAGGCCAGTTGTTAGTGTCCATCTGATGCCTCTCATGTCTTCTAGGCCAGTTGTTAGTGTCCATCTGATGCCTCTCATGTCTTCTAGGCCAGTTGTTAGTGTCCATCTGATGCCTCTCATGTCTTCTAGGCCAGTTGTTAGTGTCCATCTGATGCCTCTCATGTCTTCTAGGCCAGTTGTTAGTGTCCATCTGATGCCTCTCATGTCTTCTAGGCCAGTTGTTAGTGTCCATCTGATGCCTCTCATGTCTTCTAGGCCAGTTGTTAGTTGTTAGATGCCTCTCACTTTTTTACTTTCTCGTATACGAAATATAAAGTTTTGTAATTGTGCAAGAAAAAAATCTTTTTGCAAATCTCACCGTTTTACACCTCCCTGAGTCAGAAAAACATAGTTTTGCAATCTTGTCTATGTGTGTGTCTGTAAACATGATAACTTGAGTACCGTTACAGCTAGGATGATGAAATTTCATGTATGAGAATTATATCAAAATTGTAGATCTGTATCAACTTTTCAGCGATATCCAATAACCATAAGTGGAACTTTTTCTACTTTCAATTTTTCAAAAGCCTATAACTTGAGTACTATTTCAGATAGATAAATGAAATTTCACACGTGAGAAATGAGTAAAAGATCTAATTCTCTGCCTTCTATCAAATTCTATCATGTCTGAACCATAGATGGGCCAGTGCTATGTCTACCATATAGAACATTGCATTGGAACCCTTCATATATGATTTTGATTGCAATTATTTTTTTTTTTCTTGAAAACCATGTCAAAGTAAAATTTTCCAGAGGTTGTTTCCATCTAGGCTATCAAAAACCTTTTGAAAATGGATGAATAATGCATAGAGAGGGCATTTCCATTCATTGTTTTGTTTCTAGTATCTGTGGCATGGAAAATATGTGGTTAGTGCATGATTTGCCTTTCCTAAACCCAGCTTGTTATTTCCACATATTTGCATTTGCAGGCCTGGAGATCCTTCTTAGCATGGGGCTGTAAATTATTTGTCTGGAGATGCCTTGACAGTTTTTACACCATTTTTTATTTCCCTTTTATTTCACTTTGACTATTAGACCAGTTTTTCCATTTACCTGAGGTCCATTGTTCCAGATTTCTTGCAACATTTTACAGATGACTTGTGATACGTCTGTTGTTTCTGCTTCAAGCATTTCTGTTGCATGCCTTATAGTGTTTATATTAGCTTGTCATACATCATTCTTTTTTTCATAATTAAATAACCTTTATAACAGCTGCCCTGCCTGTTCTTGGCTCTGTACCCATCAACAAACTAATCTTCACAGTCTTGTACCATGTTGCTTACCTGATTGAGAAAACCACTCACCATTTGGTGAAGCCCTGATCAGCTGTGTTAAAGTATATGATGCTGGGGAGCTGAAGTTGTACCAAATTCTTTTTTCAAATGTGGACACCATCATGGAGGACATGATTGGCTCAAGTAGCTGCAGGTCTCATTTCAAGCCTGACCAACTCCATCAGACATTTCCAATCTAAGCCAGTAAGAGGACAATAAAGAAAGATGTTTTATTTTGTAAGCCTCATAACAACAACATTTAAGAAACCTGTAGATGACTTTTTCAAAGACAACAATCTCCCTTGGGATTTTGGTTCTGTAGTTTGTTTGGACAGAGCTCTAATCATGCTGGGAAGGAATTCTGTTTTTTGGTGCGCTATTGGAAGTGAAGCATCACACAGTATGGTTACACATTGTATTCTATACCGGCATGTGTTGGCTACTAAAACCTTGCCTCAAAAACTGGCTCAAGTATTCAAAAGTGAAGTATGTGTGAAATAGTGCTCTGAGGCTCTACATCTTCAGTGAGCTGTGTAAAAAAATGGGTTCTGAAAAAAAGGGCGGCTGGGCCTAGTGCTGACCATACTGTCCCTGAGTCCACCCAGCTATGATGGGTACCTGACTCATGGTAGGGAAAATAAGTGCGGCTGGGCATAGTGCTGACAGAAACAGATAAGCTCTGCTTGTCTTGCCCAATAGACCATCGGGTTTGAAAACTCCTGGATATGGATGCTACTAGCTAAACCAGGGGTCTCCAAACTACGGCCCGCTGGCCGGATGCGGCCCGCGATGTCCTCTCATCCGGCCCGCGGAGATTTTTTTGTCCACGTTTGTTGGTGATGGCTGAGGAACTTTGCCCAGAAAAATCAGTGACATGCCTGGAAGAAACTGGCCCCCGAACTGAAATTTGATAGTTAATGCGGCCCTCGGACTGAAAAGTTTGGAGACCCCTGAGCTAAACCAATGAAAAAATTCAATGAGAAGAAAAACATTTCACACTTAATTCTGAAAATCTGTTCATAATTTTTTCATTAACAAATAGCAGTTTTTTTCTTTTGACAATGGGGTTAGACTGTTGGAAGTGGTGGTTAAGCAAACCTACTCCATAAATTCATCAATTTAATTTTAAACTATTTTTGCATGTTTTTTAATGCCAAATTCAACAGTGCTATTTTGAATTAAAAGTGTCCTGTTGTTAGATAGCCTGCTAATCTCATAAGTTGTTTATTCATTTAAGCCCCTTCAGAATTTGAGAAAATTTGATAATCCAAGTAATTATTTTCTTAAATTGAACATAAACACTATGAGATATGTATTTGTTGAAGCTAATGGTGGTATTTGAAATTGTCCTCCACTGATGAGAAATTGTGTTGAACTCTCTTGAGTCAAATGTGTGCAATTGCTTTTTCAGCCAAGAAGAAATGAGAAAATCTGAGTCTCAGGTCCCAAAGTCAGCTGCAGAACTTGAGGAGTTTGTTTTCTCTAAAGCCACATCAAGGGTAATTTGTTTGACTTTCTTTAAAGGGGCATACACTCATCACTTCCTCAATGAAATGAAAACTAGAATCAGCTTGAGATGCCGTGGATGTTAAGTTGGGGCACAGCATCTTTTTTTTTCTATTAAAATGTTTTGAAATTTTCACCTGATCTCTCCTGCCTGGTTATAGAGCTACTTGTCATACAGTGCTACATTACAGGGTGCTACTTGTCATACAGTGCTACTTTACAGGGTGCTACTTGGCATACAGTGCTACATTACAGGGTGCTACTTGTCATACAGTGCTACATTACAGGGTGCTACTTGTCATACAGTGCTACATTACAGGGTGCTACTTGTCATACAGTGCTACATTACAGGGTGCTACTTGTCATACAGTGCTACATTACAGGGTGCTACTTGAGATACAGTGCTACATTACAGGGTGCTACTTGTCATACAGTGCTACTTTACAGGGTGCTACTTGTCATACAGTGCTACATTACATGGTGCTACTTGTCATACAGTGCTACATTACAGGGTGCTACTTGTCATACAGCGCTACATTACAGGGTGCTACTTGTCATACAGTGCTACATTACAGGGTGCTACTTGTCATACAGTGCTACATTACAGGGTGCTACTTGTCATACAGTGCTACATTACAGGGTGCTACTTGTCATACAGTGCTACATTACAGGGTGCTACTTGAGATACAGTGCTACATTACAGGGTGCTACTTGTCATACAGTGCTACTTTACAGGGTGCTACTTGTCATACAGTGCTACATTACATGGTGCTACTTGTCATACAGTGCTACATTACAGGGTGCTACTTGTCATACAGTGCTACATTACAGGGTACTACTTGTCATACAGTGCTACATTACAGGGTGCTACTTGTCATACAGTGCTACATTACAGGGTGCTACTTGTCATACAGTGCTACATTACAGGGTGCTACTTGTCATACAGTGCTACATTACAGGGTGCTACTTGTCATACAGTGCTACATTACAGGGTGCTACTTGTCATACAGTGCTACATTACAGGGTGCTACTTGTCATACAGTGCTACATTACAGGGTGCTACTTGTCATACAGTGCTACATTACAGGGTGCTACTTGTCATACAGTGCTACTTTACAGGGTGCTACTTGTCATACAGTGCTACATTACATGGTGCTACTTGTCATACAGTGCTACATTACAGGGTGCTACTTGTCATACAGCGCTACATTACAGGGTGCTACTTGTCATACAGTGCTACATTACAGGGTGCTACTTGTCATACAGTGCTACATTACAGGGTGCTACTTGTCATACAGTGCTACATTACAGGGTGCTACTTGTCATACAGTGCTACATTACAGGGTGCTACTTGTCATACAGTGCTACATTACAGGGTGCTACTTGAGATACAGTGCTACATTACAGGGTGCTACTTGTCATACAGTGCTACTTTACAGGGTGCTACTTGTCATACAGTGCTACATTACATGGTGCTACTTGTCATACAGTGCTACATTACAGGGTGCTACTTGTCATACAGTGCTACATTACAGGGTGCTACTTGTCATACAGTGCTACATTACAGGGTGCTACTTGTCATACAGTGCTACATTACAGGGTGCTACTTGTCATACAGTGCTACATTACAGGGTGCTACTTGTCATACAGTGCTACATTACAGGGTGCTACTTGTCATACAGTGCTACATTACAGGGTGCTACTTGTCATACAGTGCTACATTACAGGGTGCTACTTGTCATACAGTGCTACATTACAGGGTGCTACTTGTCATACAGTGCTACATTACAGGATGCTACTTGTCATACAGTGCTACATTACAGGGTGCTACTTGAGATACAGTGCTACATTACAGGGTGCTACTTGTCATACAGTGCTACATTACAGGGTGCTACTTGTCATACAGTGCTACATTACAGGGTGCTACTTGAGATACAGTGCTACATTACAGGGTGCTACTTGAGATACAGTGCTACATTACAGGGTGCTACTTGAGATACAGTGCTACATTACAGGGTGCTACTTGTCATACAGTGCTACATTACAGGGGTGCTACTTGAGATACAGTGCTACATTACAGGGTGCTACTTGTCATACAGTGCTACATTACAGGGTGCTACTTGTCATACAGTGCTACATTACAGGGGTGCTACTTGTCATACAGTGCTACATTACAGGGGTGCTACTTGTCATACAGTGCTACATTACAGGGTTCTGCTTGAGATACAGTGCTACATTACAGGGTGCTACTTGTCATACAGTGCTACATTACAGGGTGCTACTTGTCATACAGTGCTACATTACAGGGTGCTACTTGTCATACAGTGCTACATTACAGGGTGCTACTTGTCATACAGTGCTACATTACAGGGGTGCTACTTGTCATACAGTGCTACATTACAGGGTGCTACTTGTCATACAGTGCTACATTACAGGGAGCTGCTTGAGATACAGTGCTACATTACAGGGTGCTGCTTGGCATACAGTGCTACATTACAGGGTGCTACTTGAGATACAGTGCTACATTACAGGGTGCTACTTGAGATACAGTGCTACATTACAGGGTGCTACTTGTCATACAGTGCTACATTACAGGGTGCTACTTGAGATACAGTGCTACCTTACAGGGTGCTACTTGTCATACACTGCTACATTACAGGGTGCTACTTGAGATACAGTGCTACATTACAGGGTGCTACTTGTCATACAGTGCTACATTACAGGGTGCTACTTGAGATACAGTGCTACTTGGGATACAGTGCTACATTACAGGGTGCTACTTGTCATACAGTGCTACATTACAGGGTGCTACTTGTCATACAGTGCTACATTACAGGGGTGCTACTTGTCATACAGTGCTACATTACAGGGGTGCTACTTGTCATACAGTGCTACATTACAGGGTTCTGCTTGAGATACAGTGCTACATTACAGGGTGCTACTTGTCATACAGTGCTACATTACAGGGTGCTACTTGTCATACAGTGCTACATTACAGGGTGCTACTTGTCATACAGTGCTACATTACAGGGTGCTACTTGTCATACAGTGCTACATTACAGGGTGCTACTTGTCATACAGTGCTACATTACAGGGGTGCTACTTGTCATACAGTGCTACATTACAGGGTGCTACTTGTCATACAGTGCTACATTACAGGGAGCTGCTTGAGATACAGTGCTACATTACAGGGTGCTACTTGTCATACAGTGCTACATTACAGGGTGCTACTTGAGATACAGTGCTACATTACAGGGTGCTACTTGAGATACAGTGCTACATTACAGGGTGCAACTTGTCATACAGTGCTACATTACAGGGTGCTACTTGAGATACAGTGCTACCTTACAGGGTGCTACTTGTCATACACTGCTACATTACAGGGTGCTACTTGAGATACAGTGCTACATTACAGGGTGCTACTTGTCATACAGTGCTACATTACAGGGTGCTACTTGAGATACAGTGCTACTTGGGATACAGTGCTACATTACAGGGTGCTACTTGTCATACAGTGCTACATTACAGGGGTGCTACTTGTCATACAGTGCTACATTACAGGGTGCTACTTGTCATACAGTGCTACATTACAGGGTGCTACTTGTCATACAGTGCTACATTACAGGGGTGCTACTTGTCATACAGTGCTACATTACAGGGTGCTACTTGTCATACAGTGCTACATTACAGGGTGCTACTTGTCATACAGTGCTACATTACAGGGTGCTACTGTCATACAGTGCTACATTACAGGGTGCTACTTGTCATACAGTGCTACATTACAGGGTGCTACTTGTCATACAGTGCTACATTACAGGGGTGCTACTTGTCATACAGTGCTACATTACAGGGGTGCTACTTGTCATACAGTGCTACATTACAGGGTGCTGCTTGAGATACAGTGCTACATTACAGGGTGCTACTTGTCATACAGTGCTACATTACAGGGTGCTACTTGTCATACAGTGCTACATTACAGGGTGCTGCTTGAGATACAGTGCTACATTACAGGGTGCTACTTGTCATACAGTGCTACATTACAGGGTGCTACTTGAGATACAGTGCTACATTACAGGGTGCTACTTGAGATACAGTGCTACATTACAGGGTGCTACTTGTCATACAGTGCTACATTACAGGGTGCTACTTGAGATACAGTGCTACATTACAGGGTGCTACTTGAGATACAGTGCTACATTACAGGGTGCTACTTGTCATACAGTGCTACATTACAGGGGTGCTACTTGAGATACAGTGCTACATTACAGGGTGCTACTTGTCATACAGTGCTACATTACAGGGTGCTACTTGTCATACAGTGCTACATTACAGGGGTGCTACTTGTCATACAGTGCTACATTACAGGGTGCTACTTGTCATACAGTGCTACATTACAGGGTGCTACTTGTCATACAGTGCTACATTACAGGGTGCTACTTGTCATACAGTGCTACATTACAGGGTGCTACTTGTCATACAGTGCTACATTACAGGGTGCTACTTGTCATACAGTGCTACATTACAGGGGTGCTACTTGTCATACAGTGCTACATTACAGGGTGCTACTTGTCATATAGTGCTACATTACAGGGTGCTACTTGAGATACAGTGCTACGTGAAAATGACATAGTAGTATTAAACAGTGGTGTAGTGAGGTCGGGTGTCACCCGTTGAGGCACTTAATGGTGTCACCCCCCAGAAGCGTAGCGACCCTTCCCAGGGACAAACTTTCAATATTTTATTTGCACCCCACCCCCCCCCCCCCTCAAACTTTCGATTTGCACTTCTTAAAACACTATTTAACACTCAAATTAATCACTTAATAAAGTGGAATTATCATTTTTCTCTATTTATTTTGCTTTTTTTTTGCCTTGGTGTCACCCTCCTAAATGGTGTATTAGCCTCTGGTATTAGACTTCAGTGCAAGAAATCTTTGCCATCAGACCACAGGCCTCATGCATTCCTTACAGCAAGGTTTCAGGGAATTTTTTTATCCTAGTCAGGTAGCACTGTGGCTAGATTTGGGCTATTTCTTTACCCTAGTCAGGTAGCACTGTGGCTAGATTTGGGCTATTTCTTTACCCTAGTCAGGTAGCACTGTGGCTAGATTTGGGCTATTTCTTTACACTAGTCAGGTAGCACTGTGGCTAGATTTGGGCTATTTCTTTACACTAGTCAGGTAGCACTGTGGCTAGATTTGGGCTATTTCTTTACACTAGTCAGGTAGCACTGTGGCTAGATTTGGGCTATTTCTTTACACTAGTCAGGTAGCACTGTGGCTAGATTTGGGCTATTTCTTTACACTAGTCAGGTAGCACTGTGGCTAGATTTGGGCTATTTCTTTACACTAGTCAGGTAGCACTGTGGCTAGATTTGGGCTATTTCTTTACACTAGTCAGGTAGCACTGTGGCTAGATTTGGGCTATTTCTTTACACTAGTCAGGTAGCACTGTGGCTAGATTTGGGCTAGTCAGGTAGATGAGTAGCCTTACATCTCTGAGAGACTACAAAAGTTCCAGAGTTAGGTCTTGATAGACCCTGAGTTTATTTAGGCAGCCAGAATGTGATGCACGTTTGCTTCACCATGCCTGGACTAGAAGAGTTTTTGATTGAATCATCATAACAAGCCCAGTTGGTAAAAGAAAAAAGAGGGAAAATTAGGATGACCTGTACTATAACTTGTAGAATAGAATAGAAAAAATAAGGCAGCTATTCACATGGCATTCTTGATTCAAGTATTCAAACATTTATCTCGCTTTACAATAGATTGAATAGGTTATTCTAAAATTGACGCATTTTAAAAAAATATTCTGCATCAAATTTAAATGAATTACAAAAGTGAAATTTAGTCTATAATTCCTATATCTCATTTGACTTGGCAATGGACTTGTTTTTATTGATTTCACTAATTGGTTTCAAATATCTGAAATTCACAAACAATAATTGACTATTATTTTTAAAATATGTATCTGTTGCTATATAGCCTGAATAAAACAACTGGTTCATTTATTAAAGGGCCTATACATAAAAAGCAGGGACAGGAGTTTGTATTTCTGTTGGTAAAATAACAAACAGCAAGCTTGCAGCCATTTTGTCATTTAGTTGCTAATGATCCTATTTGTGTACAATTTCAGAAAAGTTACCTAGATCTGGTTGCAAGAATTTTAATCTACATCACTGAATTCAGTAAGTACTCTTTCTAGACAAGTTAAGAACTAGATGAAGAGCACATGGGCTAAACCACAATTGTCAGACTTTTTCACTTTTGAGAAAAACGAAATTTAGTGTTTTTTCAGACTCCGGTAGCCTCACACGTGTTAGATTTTGAATTAACAGGAGCTTTTTATGACAATAGGTTCAATCCTTGATGTGTAGGTGTATTCATTTAGTTACCAGGTCAAACCACATGTTCAGAATAAATAAAAAAATAATGCCTACCAATTTTGGACCTATGTTGTTTTTCCCTTATAATTCTACTGAATTCATGATAAGGCGTGGAAGATCACCCAGTATGTATTGAAAAAGCTTTGATTATTCTAATACTGATAGCCATGGACCTATAGTATTAAATAATCAGATGGTCTATGTCAAATTCTGACTCACGCTCTGGCTTTGGTCTGCTTCTGACTCAGGTCGTAGTTTGGCAGTTCTTCTTCTTTTGTTCACATACCTTTTTAGTATGAGTCTTTAAATTTTAGACAGGCCTGACTAGCTTTGCAATCTTGTTTTGTTCACATACCTTTTTAGTATGAGTCTTTAAATCTTAGACAGGCCTGACTAGCTTTGCAATCTTGTTTTGTTCACATACCTTTTTAGTATGAGTCTTTAAATCTTAGACAGGCCTGACTAGCTTTGCAATCTTGTTTTGTTCACATACCTTTTTAGTATGAGTCTTTAAATCTTAGACAGGCCTGACTAGCTTTGCAATCTTGTTTTGTTCACATACCTGTGGTTCACGCTAAATGTTTACAATCGTAGTCGGGTTTAGTGATGGCTATTAGGGGCTCGTATACATTATTAGTCTGTATATATTTCATAGCGTACGTCTTGATGAGTAGATCTATATAACTATATCTAAATCAAATTTAAAGTTCCTTTCTTTATATTCTAAACTATTTTTTGCAGAGCCCTTCCAGGTAGTGTTCTAATCAACTCCCCAAAATCTCATGCCTATCGGATGAACGGTGGCAAACCAAAATGGACTTTTATTTTTATATGGCGTATATAGAGAAAAAACAAATCGCACTCTACCGGGGCGCCACCCCTGCGAATTTGAAATTTTTTTTTTCGCAGAAACCTCCCCAGAAATATTCACAACAACTTCCCAAAGTTTCACGGCGATGTGATGAGAGGTGTAGTAATGCATGAAAGACAGACTGACACAAAAACGAACATACATTACTTCATATATATATAGATAGATATGCACTAGTATTACACGAAAAGTACGCTTACTAAAAACTTTCAAAAAGTGGACATCTGCGGTTTAGCCCATGTGGTCTTCAGATGTTCTAATATTTCAATTTGAACATATAGCTCTGCTCAATGTAGTATAAATGGATACAGCTTTAGTTTATAAAGTGAGGTGATGTTTATATTTGCTGTACTTTCTAACAGATAAAAATTGTGTTTATATTTGCTGTACTTTCTAACAGATAAAAATTGTGTTTACATTTGCTGTACTTTCTAACAAATAAAAATTTTGTTTATATTTGCTGTACTTTCTTACAGATAAAAATTTTGTTTATATTTGCTGTACTTTCTAACAGATAAAAATTGTGTTTATATTTGCTGTACTTTCTAACAGATAAAAATTGTGTTTACATTTGCTGTACTTTCTAACAGATAAAAATTGTGTTTACATTTGCTGTACTTTCTAACAGATAAAACTTTTGTTTATATTTGCTGTACTTTCTAACAGATAAAAATTGTGTTTATATTTGCTGTACTTTCTAACAGATAAAAATTGTGTTTACATTTGCTGTACTTTCTAACAGATAAAAATTTTGTTTATATTTGCTTTACTTTCTAACAGATAAAAATTTTGTTTATATTTGCTGTACTTTCTTACAGATAAAAAGAAAGAAAAGAAAGATGAGATGGCTGGAGACCCCTGATCTGTATGCCTTTTGTTGGAATCTAGTGACTTGGTTTTATCACCATTATTTAGTTTAAGATAGGGGTAGACAATTGTGTGATACATTTAAATGTTTAAGATAGGGGTAGACAATTGTGTGATACATTCAAATGTTAAGATAGGGGTAGACATTTGTGTGATACATTCAAATGTTAAGATAGGGGTAGACATTTTTGTGATACATTTAAATGTTTAAGATAGGGGTAGACATTTGTGTGATACATTCAAATGTTTAAGATAGGGGTAGACATTTGTGTGATACATTCAAATGAAACGTGATACTGAATTATTACTCCCATGTAAAATTTAATTATAATTATTTTTTTTGTATTGAATTAATCTAAATCCAGTTGCCAACATGCTTAATTTTTATATAAACTTTGTGATTATTATTAAGATTGATTTTTGCACAAACACTGGTTTTAAAAGCTTATTAAACTGACATGGGGCAATTATGGAATGCTACTAGTCAAGTTTGTATAGAACAATACATGCTGAGGTGTGCAGTTAATCCACAGAGGTGGGAATGTCTTAAAAATGTCATTTGACAAGCTTTTAACATTGGTTAAAACCTCTCTATCTCACATTGGTTAAAACCTCTCAATCTCACATGGGTTAAAACCCTTTCTTTCCTTCTAAAATCTTTGATACTATATAAACAATTGAATGGGCTTTTGTTCTGGTGCTATTGAATACAAACTGCTGATAGTGGTCATGTGCTTATTTATTTATGAAAGCTAACTTTAACCACAAAAGTTTTTTACTTGAGTTGACAAATGACTGACATATTATCATATTTAGTGTGAAATGTTTTATTTAGAGTTTACAGATGTGTGCAATGTTTTTTTTAAACTTTTCTGTCTACTAGGTTGTTTTTGTAAATAATTAAAATTTGTCATATTAGAAATGTTGAAATAAAATTTTATTATTATAATTTTTTTCTGATTTATTGACTGAGAGAAGAATCTCCTACCCCCCCTTCTTTCTAAGATAGTGACACTATTTTAAATTGATAGGCTAAGTAATGTAGCTTTTTCCTTCAATTCAATTATTTTTTTCTTTTCCCTTCATTCAATTCTTCCTTTCTCCTTCGCTTCATTGATTTCTTTCTTTCTACTTCCCTGCATTGATTTCTTTCTTTCTACCTACTTCCCTGCATTGATTTCTTTCTTTCTACTTCCCTGGATTGATTTCTTCCTTTCTATCATTGATTTCTTTCTTTCTACCTACTTCGCTGCATTGATTTCTTCCTTTCTACTTCCCTGCATTGATTTCTTTCTTTCTACTTCCCTGCATTGATATCTTCCTTTCTACCTACTTCCCTGCATTGATTTCTTCCTTTCTTTATACTTCCCTTGATTGATTTCTTCCTTTCTATCATTGATTTCTTCCTTTCTACTTCCCTGCATTGATTTCTTCCTTTCTTTATACTTCCCTTGATTGATTTCTTCCTTTCTATCATTGATTTCTTCCTTTCTACTTCCCTGCATTGATTTCTTCCTTTATTTATACTTCCCTTGATTGATTTCTTCCTTTCTACTTCCCTTCATTGATTTCTTCCTTTCTACTTCCCTGCATTGATTTCTTACTTTCTCCTTCCCTTGATTGATTTCTTCCTTTCTACTTCCCTGCATTGATTTCTTCCTTTCTACTTCCCTGCATTGATTTCTTTCTTTCTACCTACTTCGCTGCATTGATTTCTTCCTTTCTACTTACTTCCCTGCATTGATTTCTTTCTTTCTACTTCCCTGCATTGATTTCTTTCTTCCTACTTCCCTGCAATGATTTATTCCTTTCTATCCTTTCTACTTCCCTTCAATGATTTCTTCCTTTCTACTTCCCTGCATTGATTTCTTCCTTTCTACCTACTTCCCTGCATTGATATCTTCCTTTCTACCTACTTCCCTTCATTGATTTCTTCCTTTCTACTTCCCTGCATTGATTTCTTACTTTCTCCTTCCCTTGATTGATTTCTTCCTTTCTACTTCCCTTCATTGATTTCTTCCTTTCTACTTCCCTGCATTGATTTCTTACTTTCTCCTTCCCTTGATTGATTTCTTACTTTCTACTTCGCTGCATTGATTTCTTCCTTTCTACTTCCCTGCATTGATTTCTTCCTTTCTACTTCCCTGCATTGATTTCTTCCTTTCTCCTTCCCTTCAATGATTTCTTCCTTTCTACTTCCCTTCATTGATTTCTTCCTTTCTACTTCCCTTGATTGATTTCTTACTTTCTCCTTCCCTTGATTGATTTCTTCCTTTCTACTTCCCTTCATTGATTTCTTCCTTTCTACTTCCCTGCATTGATTTCTTCCTTTCTCCTTCCCTTCATTGATTTCTTCCTTTCTACTTCCCTTCATTGATTTCTTACTTTCTCCTTCCCTTGATTGATTTCTTCCTTTCTACTTCCCTGCATTGATTTCTTCCTTTCTACTTCCCTTCATTGATTTCTTCCTTTCTACTTCCCTTCATTGATTTCTTACTTTCTCCTTCCCTTGATTGATTTCTTCCTTTCTCCTTCCCTTTATATTGATGTCTTCCTTTCTACTTCCCTTGAGCCAGGAAACGAATCTAAATCATAACATGAAAATGAAAACATTTTGTCTATGGTGAGGCAAGCTCGGGGGGGGGGGGGGGGGGGGGGGTCTAAGAATGATAGGAAAAGACAACCCTGACTTCTCTGACAGTAGAAAGCAACTTCGACCTTACTAAATAGATTGCGCCTAGATAAGTTGGCCAATACTAACGGTTTTTGACGTCTCAAGTTGGCCTACACTAATGGCTAGTGACGTCACAAGTTGGCCTACAGTACACATACAGTGGGCCTACAGTACTCATACAATGGGTCTCTGCCTAAAAATACGACTAGTACAGTGATTAGCTAGAAGCGCAGATGTGGAGGCGAGACATTGATCAAGTTCACTACACCATGGATCTGATTCAGTGATTGGTTGAGAGCGGAAAAACGTTCACTACATCATGGATCTGATTGGTTGTGAGCGAAAAAATGAGAGGCTTATAGTAAACATAAAGCTCGTGCCACGTGCATGCTATGTGTTTGTCAGACGAGTGACGTGGATATGTCTGTATGAGGTGAGTCGTTTCTGCTAGCGTAAAGTGACCAAATTATTGTTCGTACTCCACGATTGGCTACACCATACACTGCATCCAACACGCTCAATGTTTAGATACCAAATTCTGGTTTCTGACACAGCGGTCTTGTGGTGATTAACTGAGAAGTGTGTACTATTGAGCGACAGGTTAAGCCAGTGTTAGTGTGTAGTTGATTTCCTTACATGGCCGACTGAGGGTTCACCTAAGCCTAAGATATTAGATCTAAACAGAGGGGGAAGGAGGTGAACATGTTCAGGCGTATTTAGTAAACTTGCGGGTCGATTATAATATTGTTTTAACTATGAAACCAACAATTATTATCTCATATTATTTGTCTTGTCCGAATTGTGTCGTATTCCTTCTTGGTAAATCTTTCTTATATCTACTAGCCGGACAGGACGATAAACATCCCCCATCCTCCCTTCCCCCCTCCCCGTGAAAGAATTCTCCTCTTAGTTACCTCACCTAAGTTTCAAATCGTTTAAAAAGTAAATTATCTGCCCCTAATAGCCGTCACTAATTCGACCCGGCTCTACGATTGTAAACATTTGGGGTGAACCACAGCTCACCAGACTGGTGGGGGTGGTAGCGATATGCCTAGAGAGCGGGGTAGGAACGGCTAAGCCCTTACGTGTTGTTGTCTCGCATGGTCCTCACGTAGAGAATTAAATATAGAAATTTCCAAGGCCGACTGGAAATGATGCCGGCAGAATCCCCCCCCCCCCCCCCCCGGAAGTTTGGAGAAAAATGTCTGAAACAAACCCTGCGGATTATGTGTTTATTGAATTCACTAGCTTGCAAAAAAGGTCACACGGGCTAATGATAAAGGAAAAAGAACATTTACTATTTATAATTCGAAATAACAGGAATAAAAAGAATTGAATTTTAGTTTCTTCAAAGTGTGCTAGAATAAGACAAAAGTCCTGTTACCAAATGTAATCAATAGTCTTATTGTTCAAGTGTTATTTATAGAATAGAAAACATTGAGCTGTAAAGATGACTTATTCTATTTACAGCTGCTTTAATAGAAGTGAATTAGACACGATTTATTTTAAATCGTGTTTCTCCACCTGGATTCGAACGAACACGGGTTGGATGTGTCCATCTCATGGGTTCGGGCCGAGACACATCGTCTGTTCAGCGATCGGATTTTGTCAGTGTGGACGATAGAACAAGCGGTCGCAGCCGATAACAGTTCAAATAACGACAGCGCGACATATGGACCAACAAGACATATGGACCAACACGACATATGGACCAACACGACATATGGACCAAAACGACATATGCACCAGCGCGACATATGGACCAGAGCGACATATGGACCAACACGACATATGGACCAGCGCGACATATGGACCAACACGACATATGCACCAGCGCGACATATGCACCAGCGCGACATATGCACCAGCGCGACATATGGACCAACACGACATATGCACCAGCGCGACATATGCACCAGCGCGACATATGCACCAGCGCGACATATGGACCAACACGACATATGTACCAGCGCGACATATGGACCAGCGCGACATATGTACCAGCGCGACATATGGACCAACACGACATATGGACCAACACGACATATGCACCAGAGCGACATATGGACCAACACGACATATGGACCAAAACGACATATGCACCAGCGCGACATATGGACCAGCGCGACATATGGACCAACACGACATATGCACCAGCGCGACATATGGACCAGCGCGACATATGTACCAGCGCGACATATGGACCAACAAGACATATGGACCAACACGACATATGGACCAAAACGACATATGCACCAGCGCGACATATGGACCAGCGCGACATATGGACCAACACGACATATGTACCAGCGCGACATATGGACCAACAAGACATATGGACCAACACGACATATGCACCAGCGCGACATATGGACCAGCGCGACATATGTACCAGCGCGACATATGGACCAACAAGACATATGGACCAACACGACATATGGACCAACACGACATATGCACCAGCGCGACATATGGACCAGCGCGACATATGCACCAACACGACATAAGCACCAGAGTGAAATAACAAGTATCAGTATCTTGATATTCCCATATCGTCGAACCCTTGACGTTATGACACACATACGTCACGAATTGTATCAACGTCACGTATACAGGCGCGTGTTGATCAAGTAGTGCTATAAAAGTGCTGTGAAGAATATCTATATATATATGTTACGGTCAAAGCCCGAAGTCGGCCAATGCGCGGATTGGCCGGCCAATGCTCGCATTGGCCAATATCGCCTCCCATAGGTCGGTCAAAGTCCGAAACTTTGCTTGATTTCGGCCTTTGGCCGGCCAGTCCGCGGACTGGCCATGGTGGACCGGCCAAAGTCTTAATTAGAAGATCATCTGGCTAGGGACGACAGGCCAAAGTCCGAATTAGAAAATCATGAGCAGATTTTGGTGTTTCTTTTATGCCGTAAGGATCATGAAATTAAGTCTTTATTGATTATTAATTAAAGTAAATGACAGAAACATTCACATTTTTTATTGTACTATAGTCTCAATCAATCAGTATTATCATTTGTTACAACAAGTTGAACTTTTATGGCATTTAGAATTACATAGCAGTTTGTTATTTTTACACTTGCAGCGATTTGTTGTGCACTTAGTTGTGCAATTGCAGCGAGTGTAGCCTTGGCCCCCCAGTCAATGATTGTGAAGATGCGATGGTTCGTAGTGATTTTTCCTCAGTGCAAACTGACGACAATAAGAGCAGTTTTTCGTTAAGAATTGAAAACTCACTTCTAGCATACAGTTGTTTTAGAACACCATGTTCCGTTCCTAATTTGTAGAAACGCTCATGACAACTGCAATCACGCTTCGGGGATCACCGCGACCTCTGTCAACATCTGGAACACGGATGCGTACATTGTCACCCACTTCACCATCTTTAAATTTTGTATTTGATGTTTTAAGCATCTTAGCACCTTGAGTTTGCAAGACAGTATGAGCTGCTGACCTGTGTTCCATGATGTCTTGTTTGTTGTGACACAATCTGCAGATAATGTTCCCTCCGTACCCTTCGTCTGCTTCATTGGGTATTCCACAAATAGCATGGACATCGTTGCCACAGGATCGACAAGAATGGGCTGCACTACAATGTTTTTCACAAACTATACAGAATCTGTTGGCCACATTATTGTCACGCAACTGGTCTGGACGTTCCGCCACGGCAGCAGATGTGTTAGCTGAGGATGTCGTTGCATTTATGGCAACCTCCATTTCTTGTTCAATGCTCTCAAGATCTTCCTCAGTAACTATTTTATCGAGAGCCTCTCTTGGTAGATTTGAAGTGTTAAGTCCCACTTTTGCTTTGCATATCCTAACAAGGCTTCGTATGGCGATTGTTGGATTCCTTGATGAAAAGAACGATTTTTCATAAATTAAATGAATTTGAGACTCTCAGCCCAATGAGCTGATTCATTTGTTTGCATCCTTGTCATTATCATGTTTTGAACATCTTGGTTGGCACGTTCGGCTGAACCTTGGCTTTGGTTTTCCGTGAACTAGAAGTTCAGGCCACATGTTCTTTAGTTCAGAAATAACTTGATTCACAAATTCTCTTCCATTATCTGATTGAAGCACACTTGGGGCACCAATAGTCGTGAAGATATCCAGCAGCTGGTAAGCAATTTCTTCTGCTCTTTTGGTTTTCAAAGCTCGCAATAATATGAACTTGGTTAAATGATCCTGGTACCTGAGTATAAACTTGTATTTGCCGTCAAGAGGCGTAGCTAGGGGAGGGCGGGTGCCAAACAGCATCCTATTATCAATGATGCTGATTGCGTCATTCGCTAAAGTGACACAAATCAACAGGATTTTTTTCTTTAACACGTAAAAAAATTATTTGACGTGTTTTAAACATCAGTGTGATTGATGCAATGTGTTAGCGTTACTAACGGTCTATTATTAAATGCTCGATATCAATTTCTGATTGGATCGTCTAAAAATAGATGCTAATTGCATAATTCGCAAAGTTAAGAAACTGTTTGGAATTTTTTACGGACAAAAGGAAACATCCCAGTTAATAATATAACCTTTGTAAATTTTTCTGATTATTATAAAAAAAATGTATTACATTTCCCTCAGCGGCCCATGTGAGCCTTTGGGGGCCGAAACTGAAATTTTTGTTCGCATCCAAATCGCACCCTACTTTCGATTTGCACCCCCTTCAAACTTTCGATTTGCACCCCCCCCCCCTCAAACTTTCAATTTGTTTTTCCAACCCATTTTGGCGCCCCCTAAGGTCGGCGCCCGGGAACATATGTCCCTTCCCCCCCGCCCCCCCCCCTCGCTACGCCTCTGCTTAAATGTTACAGGGTTACAATTGTTTTAACATAAAAGTGATATAAAATCAAATGTATTTTACATTACGGGGTACTATATAATAATACCGTATAAATACCCAACTATGAATGTATAAATACACAACTATACATGTATAAAATACACAATTTACAGATTGACGTAGGGCCCAGTAATAATTTTTGCATAGGGGCCCGAAAATTCTAGCTACGCCACTGAGAAGTCTATGCTGATTTAGATTTGTAGTACATTTTCATTAATATGTTTACTTGTGAAAATTCTATTAGAATGTTTTTTTTTTCTTTGAACTCGGTGATTTTGATGCAGGGTTCATTTTGTGCACTAGTAAAACGTATCTAATGCGCAAGTACTTTTTAAAAATAATTCTTTAATTTCCTAATTAATAATGGGTTTGTTGAATGGGCATATGAAACAGCTGGGGTTCGGTACCTTTGAAAAGGTTAACCCCTTAACGCCGACTGTTCTACTGCTGCCGGTCGTTGTGTATTGGTTACATCCAGACGGTCGTTGTGTATTGGTTACATCCAGACGGTCGTTGTGTATTGGTTACATCCAGACGGTCGTTGTGTATTGGTTACATCCAGAGGGTCGTTGTGTATTGGTTACATCCAGACGGTCGTTGTGTATTGGTTACATCCAGACGGTCGTTGTGTATTGGTTACATCCAGACGGTCGTTGTGTATTGGTTACATCCAGACGGTCGTTGTGTATTGGTTACATCCAGACGGTCGTTGTGTATTGGTTACATCCAGACGGTCGTTGTGTATTGGTTACATCCAGGGGGTCGTTGTGTATTGGGCACATCCAGACGGTCGTATCGGTACCAATGGTCACGTTGTCAAGTCGAAATTTATGACGTCACATTCTCTTGACTCACGCGCATCGTAATTTTTTTTTTGACTTTGTGAATTCAGTCTAATTTCATTGATTATAATTACTAAATAGGTGATCTGTTTTTGTTTAAAAAAATACTAATAGCTTTATTATTCACTCTTTTATGTATATAAACAGTATAAATCACATATGAGAATAATTTTGGAAGCTATCTGCTGATTACGGTTTGTAATCGCGACATCCGGCAATAAGACATAAAATAGTACTTGGGTGCCAAGCAGGTATAACAAAATACGATGCATCGCCAAGCTGTCATTCATTTAAGTATGATTATAAATAAGTGAAGGATTTACAATATAGTTTTCGCCTATTTATAAAGTGCACTTTAGAATGTTACGGTCCATGTGGTAGGTGAAGTAGAGTTCACCTGTTTCATTGACATTGGCATAGGGAGAGAGAGAGATAGAGAGCGATGCTGGAATAATGTGATCATGTTGCTGGGTACCATAACGTATCTAGCTTTGAAATAGCTTTGTAAAATATTAGGAGAACATAAAAATAAATGGACAACAGGAAGTGAGGTGGTGGACCACTATCCTGGATACCACCAAAGAAAGGTCTTCACAGTGACCTTGACAATAATAACACTGAGCTTAGACCTACACCTCGTAATAAAAACAGCAAGGTTAAATACTGACAAAATACCCTTTACAGTGATATTAAATACCCGCATCAGTGGCATTATACTGGCATTTAGTACCGACAGCAGTGTTATTCATCAATGTTATCGATTATAAAACAGCACCAGCGCTGAGTACCCACAGCAGTGACACCAAGAACCAACTACAGTAACACTGAGTACCCACAGCAGTGACACCAAGAACCAACTACAGTAACACTGAGTACCCACAGCAGTGACACCAAGAACCAACTACAGTAACACTGAGTACCCACAGCAGTGACACCAAGAACCAACTACAGTAACACTGAGTACCCACAGCAGTGACACCAAGAACCAACTACAGTAACACTGAGTACCCACAGCAGTGACACCAAGAACCAACTACAGTACCCACAGCAGTGACACCAAGAACCAACTACAGTAACACTGAGTACCCACAGCAGTGACACCAAGAACCAACTACAGTAACACTGAGTACACACAGCAGTGACACCAAGAACCAACTACAGTACCCACAGCAGTGACACCAAGAACCAACTACAGTAACACTGAGTACCCACAGCAGTGACACCAAGAACCAACTACAGTAACACTGAGTACACACAGCAGTGACACCAAGAACCAACTACAGTACCCACAGCAGTGACACCAAGAACTGACTACAGTAACACTGAGTACCCACAGCAGTGACACCAAGAACCAACTACAGTAACACTGAGTACCCACAGCAGTGACACCAAGAACCAACTACAGTACCCACAGCAGTGACACCAACAACCAACTACAGTACCCACAGCAGTGACACCAAGAACCAACTACAGTAACACTGAGTACACACAGCAGTGACACCAAGAACCAACTACAGTACCCACAGCAGTGACACCAAGAACTGACTACAGTAACACTGAGTACCCACAGCAGTGACACCAAGAACCAACTACAGTAACACTGAGTACCCACAGCAGTGACACCAAGAACCAACTACAGTAACACTGAGTACCCACAGCAGTTACACCAAGAACCAACTACAGTAACACTGAGTACCCACAGCAGTGACACCAAGAACCAACTACAGTAACACTGAGTACCCACAGCAGTGACACCAAGAACCAACTACAGTACCCACAGCAGTGACACCAAGAACCAACTACAGTAACACTGAGTACCCACAGCAGTGACACCAAGAACCAACTACAGTAACACTGAGTACACACAGCAGTGACACCAAGAACCAACTACAGTACCCACAGCAGTGACACCAAGAACCAACTACAGTAACACTGAGTACCCACAGCAGTGACACCAAGAACTGACTACAGTAACACTGAGTACCCACAGCAGTGACACCAAGAACTGACTACAGTAACACTGAGTACCCACAGCAGTGACACCAAGAACCAACTACAGTAACACTGAGTACCCACAGCAGTGACACCAAGAACCAACTACAGTAACACTGAGTACCCACAGCAGTTACACCAAGAACCAACTACAGTAACACTGAGTACCCACAGCAGTGACACCAAGAACCAACTACAGTACCCACAGCAGTGACACCAAGAACCAACTACAGTACCCACAGCAGTGACACCAAGAACCAACTACAGTAACACTGAGTACCCACAGCAGTTACACCAAGAACCAACTACAGTAACACTGAGTACCCACAGCAGTGACACCAAGAACCAACTACAGTACCCACAGCAGTGACACCAAGAACCAACTACAGTACCCACAGCAGTGACACCAAGAACCAACTACAGTAACACTGAGTACCCACAGCAGTGACACCAAGAACCAACTACAGTAACACTGAGTACCCACAGCAGTGACACCAAGAACCAACTACAGTACCCACAGCAGTGACACCAAGAACCAACTACAGTAACACTGAGTACCCACAGCAGTGACACCAAGAACCAACTACAGTACCCACAGCAGTGACACCAAGAACCAACTACAGTAACACTGAGTACCCACAGCAGTGACACCAAGAACCAACTACAGTAACACTCACTACACATGGCTTCAACACTCAGTACCCGCTGTTTCAGCACTGAGTACCCATACCAGTAGCAATATGTAGCTACAGCACTGTCATTGGTAATGAATAGCAGAATCATTCAAGCACAACAGCCTTAGCACGAAGAACCGAAGTCGGAAACATACGGTACCATCAACAATAGCAGTGAGTACCCACACCGGTGGTACTGGGTACCCACAGCAGCATGTAAGAATATACAACGGCTGAACACTGTCATTTAGGACAGTATTTGTTCACGTGCTTTGAGAGTATAGCAAATATAGGTCAAATGAGAAATATGCGTCTTTATTAGTTGACCTTGAATAGGAGGTCACGAAAATGACGTAACCGGACAACTAAGACAAATTTAAGAAAGTCCTTTCATATGTAGTGTGTTACTGTAGTGTAGTGGAATCACGACAGCAAGGCTTCAAAATACTCACTCATAAGAGTTAGTCAGCAGGTGCATCAGAATTATGTAACTCTGTCTTAGCTAATCCTAACATATAATAGCCCACGTGCGCACTTCTCTCTCTCTCTCTCTCTCTCTCTCTCTCTCTCTCTCTCTCTGTCCGCAAAATATTTTCGCCGGATATCACGTCAGAATCTGCAGCGATATATGAAGAACTTGATACGGACTTTTGTTGAATATAATATGGTAGATGTTTTAAATGTATAACCAACATTTTATTTAAAGAAGAAAAATAAAAAAATAAAGGCGTATTCGAATGTAGAAAAAACAGTTATAATTATGCAACAGGAAAAGCGTTTATAGTTGTGAAAAAGAACGCATAAAACTGTGATGTCACTAATGTTTATACATTAACTAATGACGTCATCTGTCGTGTTTAGAATAAAAAGAAATGAACTATTTCATTCAAATATTATTTAGATCTACGTACGCTATAAAATTTATACAATACAATTTTGCTGGGGCTAAAGGTTAGAAAAAAATTCTATTAGGATTCTAGATCTAGATATTCTAGATCTAGAATATCTAGATCTAGATATTCTAGATCTAGAATATCTAGATCTAGATATTCTAGATCTAGATATTCTAGATCATCTAGATCTAGAGATTCTAGATCATCTAGATCTAGAGATTTTAGATCTACGGAAAAACTAGACTTACACAGATGTAGACCCTACCTAGATCTAGAATCTATTCAAATAATACATTTCTTTACTAAAGTATTTCAGGCCTTAATTACTTTATTGAAATCTTTGTTTATCTATGCAATTTGCTAATCTCTATAATATATAAAGCAAAGTTGTCGGGTGCCCGACAGGGCACTTACCGGCGCCCCAAATTTAGCAGGATCTTGCCTTGGGGCGACAGAACAAGGGGGCCGGTTGGCCGAAAAGTCTACGATGTGGGGGTCAAAACTGACCTCGACTGACCGGCGCCTTATATGAGCTATACATCGAAAAAAAATGTCCACATAGGAACCTCTTCATAACTCCGGAGGTCGTAGACCGACCCTCGGGCGAATTAATTAAACATTCAAATTCTCAATGTTTTTGAAAGCCTAAGCGAAGCTGGGCAGCATGCCTAGTAAACTATAGTTTTCATGAATTTTACAAGTGAGTCTGCATGTCCGTGTGTTTAGTTTGTGATATTCTATTGTTTGTGCGTGGATATTTAGAGAAATATGTGTCAGTAAAAATTGTAAAATGACCCGGACTAAAAAAATTAATTAAATTACTGTTTGGTCCATAAGTGCCTGCTGTCGCGTTTCCGCGACATACCGTAATTAGTATAAAAAATAAGTCCAAATTCAATAACAGCAATATACCTCAAATTCAGTGTCAGTATGATGAGAGAAAATCAGCACAAATAATTTTTATACGCTTGGAACATAATTCAGGCATAAAGGTGTTAAGAACCAGTAGCGTACATAGGGGTGGGGGGGGGGGGGGGGAGGAACAGGGGGAGCGGCCACTCCCCCTCGGGCCATTTTCAGCAAAGTGGCGCCTTTTTGGAAACTTCTTAAACTCAAAGTTTTAAGCAATGATATTTGTTAAAAAATTACTTTTGGTTGGCACATCTATGTAAATCACAAGATTTATTTTCATGCGTCAATTAAGCATAATAGTACCACACTAGTAGAGTCTACGTTTACAACACGTATTAACAGCTGTATCAGGTTGTCATTCTAAAAATAACCATTACGATGCATTGCAATGTTTAAAAAACCTTTACAGGTAGTACCACTTGACAAGAAGGGTGTTAAATTTAAGGCAACTGTATAATGTATTTGCTTAAGAATAATTGAGTAAGAAAATATCATACATAAATCTTCACAAATAATTACTTTAAATATGCAGTTTGAATCGTGTAATTATTTTAAAAAAAATTACAATACAGACACAAATACAACTAATGTGGCACCTCTATTTAAATTTACTTATGGGCGAACTGCGTAGTGGTGGGGAAATTTTGAAGTAGTAGTATCATCACAGTTTGTGCTATAGTGATTACGATTACAAATTATTTAAAACATTAACATTATATTAATTATTATTTTATTTTACTAGATCTAGATCTATAATAAATTTGAATAAGGCTTTATTTTTTATATATAAAAAAACAAAACAACTCAACTTAAACTAACACCGATCGCACAGTCAATTATCCGCTCAGCTGATGTATCGTTTGAATTTGTTTCAAAAGGTAATCGCCCCTTCATTTAATTATAGAACATACTATTTTAAAGATGACAGTAAAAAATACATTTTTGCCATTGACAAGTTTTGATGTTCAAATAGTTTTAGTTGGAAGCTTCAAGAGTTGCTGTCGCTTGGACGACAGATCTGCTAGCTAAATGGCTGACCTTGAGCTCAGAGTGTGGGAATCAGCTGAGAGCACGCTGACGTCTGACGAGAGATCATCAACAGGTAGTCTCTCCGTCAGTCACCTGGGCGAGCCAGACTTCCGGCAACTCGAGGACAGCACATGTGGACAGCACGCTGACCAGCTGTCTGACCAGCTGTTACACCGCTTAGCTGGACGTCATGACGACTTCCTCTCAACAGTGGTCAGTATCTTTGTGTCTGCCTCCATGTATCTTTGTGTCTGCCTCCATGTATCTTTGTGTCTGCCTCCATGTATCTTTGTGTCTGCCTCCATGTATCTTTGTGTCTGCCTCCATGTATCTTTGTGTCTGCCTCCATGTATCTTTGTGTCTGCCTCCATGTATCTTTGTGTCTGCCTCCATGTATCTTTGTGTCTGCCTCCATGTATCTTTTTGTCTGCCTCCATGTAACTTTGTGTCTGCCTCCATGTATCTTTGTGTCTGCCTCCATGTATCTTTGTGTCTGCCTCCATGTATCTTTGTGTCTGCCTCCATGTATCTTTGTGTCTGCCTCCATGTATCTTTGTGTCTGCCTCCATGTATCTTTGTGTCTGCCTCCATGTATCTTTGTGTCTGCCTCCATGTATCTTTGTGTTTGCTTTGTGTAGATTTAACCCCCCCCCCACCCCAACACTTTCCCATGGTTCTTGGACACAAAATGGAAATGATGATGAAACCACACTGCAAATGCAAACACGAACCAAAGCACCCCAAAACACACATTATACCACACAATAAAAACACAATACACACACACACACACACACACACACACATATATATATATATATATATATATATATATATATATATATATATATATATATATATACTAGCTGCATCCCGTGCTCCGCCACGGTAAATCTTTTTAAAATATACCAACTTTGGAACAGAACAAAACAAACAAAAACACATCACAAACACAAACAAAACACAACCACAACCACAACACAACCACATTACAACCACAACACAATCACAACACAACCACAACACAACCACAACCACAACACAACCACAAAACACCCACAACACAACCACAAAACAACCACAACACAACCACAACACAACCACAACACAACCACAAAACAACCACAACCACAACACACGGTAAATCTTTTTTAAATGTACCAAGTTGGGAACAGAACAAAACTAAACACAACATAAACGAACGCAAAAAAAACAAACAAAAAAAAACGAAAAAACAAACACAACACTCATAACATAAACACAATTTAAATGCAAACATAAAGGCATATTGCTCACAGTCTAGCCCGTAGCGCCAAATCGCGCCCTTTCCAGTGATTTGCACCCCCCTCAAACTTTCGATTTGCACCCCTTCCCCCCCCCCCCCCGCCCTAAAACTTTCGATTTCCACCCCCCTCGCAAATTTTTTCAAACCCACTTTGGCGCCCCCTAAGGTCGGCACCCGGGGACATATGCCCCCCCCCCCCCATCGCAACGCCTCTCCTATAAAACCCCTAGCTTGTCCGCAAACCGACAGAATAATAATTAGAAAACAGTATAAATAATAGGCAGTATTTAAAATATCCGTGTTTTACCTACACTATTTCACTTTATCCATTAACGCATTTTTTTTCCAGTACTTTAAATTTTAAAAATTTACAATTGAGTTTCATAACTAAAACCATTGCGCACCTAATGAACGTGATGACGCGCCTATAATAGTGCTGAATAGTTGATTAAAAATTATAAGTAATAAACAGTAGGGCCTACATTCAGTGAATAAAATAAATAAAAGATTGCCTTTTATCAATCCATGCTAATTATAATTTTCTAACAATAATTTCCTCTTACACATCCGAATAATTTGCATTCACATTTTGCTAATTATGTTATTGCAACACTAATTCCTTCTATGACGAACGTATATTTGCATTCACATTTTTTATTAGCGTGAGTTTAATGTATTTTTAAATTACCTCCTTTGTCAAAATTAGAAAAGAGTTAAATTAATTTTATTTTTCTTCCCTACTGTTATTATGTTATTAAAATGTATCCACTTTTTCTGGGAGCCTAAACGAAAATGATATTTGACATTAATCTTTTTAATACGTTTTAGCAGTTTGCGTGTATTTAATATTTTCTTGACGTTATGCGAAAGAGTAAAAACCGTGGCAATTTTAAAATAGCTCTATGCCGCTATATAAACAAACCCTACTCTATTACTTATAATAAGACACTGCGGTGCACTGAAAAGCACAGCATGGTGTGAATGTTTACTTTTATAGTCCCAAAATCTATAGCGATGACGGAAGGAAGGAAGGAAGGACTGACACACTACCAGCAGCGTTATATTATATATATATATATATATATATATATATATATATATATATATATATATATATATATACACATAGGCAAATACACTTATAGTTCATAGTTGACAACATGGCCAGGAAAAAGATCACGTGACTCCTCTACATAACGAAACTAGTGGCTGATTAAGGGACGGACTGATAGGGTAGCAGCCTTGGGACCTCTTTCAGGCATCTGTTCTGAGTTGGGGTGGGTAGGGCGTTATAAAAAATGCTCCACCCCGGAGAAAAATGTCCGAAAACGTTGGGTCAGCCGTATTTAGGAACCCAAGTGGTTCGTACTTCCCCAGTGGTAGGCACTTATCTAGTTCCCCAGTGGTAGGCACTTATCTAGTTCCCCAGTGGTAGGCACTTATCTAGTTCCCCAGTGGTAGGCACTTATCTAGTTCCCCAGTGGTAGGCACTTATCTAGTTCCCCAGTGGTAGGCACTTATCTAGTTCCCCAGTGGTAGGCACTTATCTAGTTCCCCAGTGGTAGGCACTTATCTAGTTCCCCAGTGGTAGGCACTTATCTAGTTCCCCAGTGGTAGGCACTTATCTAGTTCCCCAGTGGTAGGCACTTATCTAGTTCTCTAACAAACCTCTCATCTCGACTGATTTACCCCCCCCCCCCCCCCCCAGATGTCTCGCTACCGGTTCTCCTGTCTGACGGAGCTGCACGAGACGGAATATTTGTCAGAACCGGAAATCATTCGGGCCACAACGTTCACACCCGTGTGGCCATGTGATCTGGTCAGAGAAAGGTGGTTTAAGGTAAGACAAATTTGTGATCTAGTCAGAGAAAGGTGGTTTAAGGTAAGACAAATTTGTGATCTGGTCAGAGAAAGGTGGTTTAAGGTAAGACAAATTTGTGATCTAGTCAGAGAAAGGTGGTTTAAGGTAAGACAAATTTGTAATCTGGTCAGAGAAAGGTGGTTTAAGGTAAGACAAATTTGTGATCTGGTCAGAGAAAGGTGGTTTAAGGTAAGACAAATTTGTGATCTAGTCAGAGAAAGGTGGTTTAAGGTAAGACAAATTTGTGATCTGGTCAGAGAAAGGTGGTTTAAGGTAAGACAAATTTGTGATCTAGTCAGAGAAAGGTGGTTTAAGGTAAGACAAATTTGTAATCTGGTCAGAGAAAGGTGGTTTAAGGTAAGACAAATTTGTGATCTGGTCAGAGAAAGGTGGTTTAAGGTAAGACAAATTTGTGATCTGGTCAGAGAAAGGTGGTTTAAGGTAAGACAAATTTGTGATCTAGTCAGAGAAAGGTGGTTTAAGGTAAGACAAATTTGTAATCTGGTCAGAGAAAGGTGGTTTAAGGTAAGACAAATTTGTGATCTGGTCAGAGAAAGGTGGTTTAAGGTAAGACAAATTTGTGATCTAGTCAGAGAAAGGTGGTTTAAGGTAAGACAAATTTGTAATCTGGTCAGAGAAAGGTGGTTTAAGGTAAGACAAATTTGTGATCTAGTCAGAGAAAGGTGGTTTAAGGTAAGACAAATTTGTGATCTGGTCAGAGAAAGGTGGTTTAAGGTAAGACAAATTTGTGATCTAGTCAGAGAAAGGTGGTTTAAGGTAAGACAAATTTGTGATCTGGTCAGAGAAAGGTGGTTTAAGGTAAGACAAATTTGTGATCTAGTCAGAGAAAGGTGGTTTAAGGTAAGACAAATTTGTAATCTGGTCAGAGAAAGGTGGTTTAAGGTAAGACAAATTTGTGATCTGGTCAGAGAAAGGTGGTTTAAGGTAAGACAAATTTGTGATCTAGTCAGAGAAAGGTGGTTTAAGGTAAGACAAATTTGTAATCTGGTCAGAGAAAGGTGGTTTAAGGTAAGACAAATTTGTGATCTAGTCAGAGAAAGGTGGTTTAAGGTAAGACAAATTTGTAATCTGGTCAGAGAAAGGTGGTTTAAGGTAAGACAAATTTGTGATCTGGTCAGAGAAAGGTGGTTTAAGGTAAGACAAATTTGTGATCTAGTCAGAGAAAGGTGGTTTAAGGTAAGACAAATTTGTAATCTGGTCAGAGAAAGGTGGTTTAAGGTAAGACAAATTTGTGATCTAGTCAGAGAAAGGTGGTTTAAGGTAAGACAAATTTGTAATCTGGTCAGAGAAAGGTGGTTTAAGGTAAGACAAATTTGTGATCTGGTCAGAGAAAGGTGGTTTAAGGTAAGACAAATTTGTGATCTAGTCAGAGAAAGGTGGTTTAAGGTAAGACAAATTTGTGATCTAGTCAGAGAAAGGTGGTTTAAGGTAAGACAAATTTGTGATCTAGTCAGAGAAAGGTGGTTTAAGGTAAGACAAATTTGTGATCTGGTCAGAGAAAGGTGGTTTAAGGTAAGACAAATTTGTGATCTGGTCAGAGAAAGGTGGTTTAAGGTAAGACAAATTTGTGATCTGGTCAGAGAAAGGTGGTTTAAGGTAAGACAAATTTGTGATCTGGTCAGAGAAAGGTGGTTTAAGGTAAGACAAATTTGTGATCTGGTCAGAGAAAGGTGGTTTAAGGTAAGACAAATTTGTGATCTGGTCAGAGAAAGGTGGTTTAAGGTAAGACAAATTTGTAATCTAGTCAGAAAAAGGTGGTTTAAGGTAAGACAAATTTGTGATCTAGTCAGAGAAAGGTGGTTTAAGGTAAGACAAATTTGTAATCTAGTCAGAAAAAGGTGGTTTATATATTCATATGTAGTACCTATATATTGACTAGTGATTGTATATTGACTATTCCCCATATACTGTGGCGTTACTAGGTCGGGTGTCAACCCCCCACCCTGCCAACAAAACAAAGTATATTATATATATATATATATATATATATATATATATATATATATATATATATATATATATATATATATACATATATATATATATATATGTATGTATGTATTTGTATAAACTTTACTGCAGACTTTAAAGTAACGATGTTTATGTTAATAATACAGTTGAATGTAGACTTTTTTTCTCTATAGTTAGCACGTTGTACTATCTGTGCCTGTATATTGTTACAATTCATGACAACAGATTCGTGTGTACCTCGCACAAAGATTCAGGTTGCCTTGTTGTCAGGAGTTTACATGGCCGCAAGAATGGGCTAGGTAAGTTTCTTCACAAACATGGGCCATCACAAACATTGGCCATCACAAACATGGGCCATCACAAACATTGGCCATCACAAACATGGGCCATCACAAACACTGGCCATCACAAACACTGGCCATCTCAAACACTGGCCATCACAAACATTGGCCATCACAAACACTGGCCATCACAAACATTGGCCATCACAAACATTGGCCATCACAAACATTGGCCATCACAAACATTGGCCATCACAAACACTGGCCATCTCAAACATGGGCCATCACAAACATTGGCCATCACAAACATTGGCCATCACAAACATTGGCCATCACAAACATTGGCCATCACAAACATTGGCCATCACAAACACTGGCCATCACAAACATTGGCCATCACAAACATTGGCCATCACAAACACTGGCCATCACAAACATTGGCCATCACAAACACTGGCCATCACTATTACCACAACCTCATGACTAACAAAAACTGCCTAGGCGCCGCCCGTTTGAGATCAGCAAGAAACATTACCTGTCTCTACCTGACCTGGAGGCCCCAGAGAGGGAGGCTATCATCAGATGGTCAGCTTTGGTCACTAGTCAAGGTCAGTCAGTGCTAGATCAATGAATCACTTCGATAAATTGCTGTTCAATGAAGGTTTAGAGAATTAGGTATTTCAAAGTGGCCAAAAAAAAAAGTGTTTTCGCCCGCGTGGCCCAAATGTAAAAGTTTTTCACTTGATATTTTGTAGAGAGCTCATTTTGTAATGATCATAAATACGACATGGTACTATTACAATTTTAAAAATTAAAGACGTTTTAAAAACAAACTTTTATTTATTTATGCACTAAAAAGGAGGAAATAAATGGAAACAAGTTGAATAAAAAGTTTGTAAAAAAGCAAATATTAAAAACCTTTATAGCAACAAGCTTTTAAATGCACTGAAAATAAGAAAATAAAGATAAATAAAAATTTTGTTTCCTTCATAAAAGTATCGGTCTCCAAAATATATAAAAGATGTCAATTTAATTTAATTTATTCAATAACGGTAACAATAGTAGGCACTGAAGCCTTTTTTTCACATTGGCGGTTTTAAAATAAACAAATAAAATAACAACGTAATATAAGCATTTAAAAAATAGATAGACGTATAATGCTGGGGTGCGTTCAAGCTAGGAGAACGATCGGTTTGTAGGTGTACATGTAATTTAAAAAAAAAAATTTGTGACCGAACGAAAGGATATTTTTGAAAACTTTCTTCGGCAATATTGTTCTAAATTATGGCAGGAATCGATTGGTAAATGTTTCAAGTCGCTAAGTGGTCTGGTTGCCGAGATATGGGCCAAAATTATGCATTTTTTTCGAGGTTTTTTGGCTTTTCCGGGAAATCCAGGAAGGAATTCCGGGAATTTTTTTGGCCCACAATCATCCTCGGAACTTGCTTAAGATATTTGCTTTTGGAACTAGTCCTCGATATTGCTTCGTTGAGGAGGAGATACGACTTAAAGCTGCGGACACACATCGGACACACATCCTTGACGAGTTAATAATCGCAATTGTCCGTATGGAAATTGCGCTAAAAAGCAATTGCATAGTAAAAACATAGAACTAAAATGGTGGAATAAAGCTTTTATGAAAGAAAGTAAATTAGTTTTATTTTCTTATTTTTGGTGCATTTAAAAACTTGTTGCTATAAATATTTTTACAAGCTTTTATTCAGTTTGCAAGGCCTGTTTGTTTGTTCGTAGTTTGTGGGTTTGTGGCAAATCTTGTAATTCACACAGAAAATGTCATCACAGAGTAGATTGGTCTCTATGTTTCTGGAGGACTGCGATGGGTTTTTCCTTTCAAGTGCTCACCCCGCCCCTTTTTATCCAAGGCCACTGAAACATTTCAGTCTGGTAGTGGGTACATAAGCTACGTTAATGTCTCTTTTTTTTTTACTTTAACGTATATCAAGTATAGAGAAAGTATTGTAATCGTGAAAAAAAAATGTCGGAGTCGGAAAAACATAGTTTTGCAATCCTGTCCGTATGTGTGTGTGAGGGTGTAAACACGATAACTTGAGTACCGTAACAACTAGGTTGATGAAATTTCATATATAAGTATTACTAGCCGGCCAGGCCCTGCTCTGGCTTCTGTGAAAAACCTTTCTGTTAAAGAACATTACCTGTGTGTTTAGTAATCATCATAAACCCGGCACTGCCCACCAAAACCAAAACAACAAAACGCAAACATAACGCTAACACAATTACAAATACAAACGAAAACAAAAACCTAACAACAAACCCAACCACAACCACAAACACCAATATAAACACAAAGAAAAAAAAACGAAAAAGCAAACGAAAACAAACCAAATCCAAACGCAAAACCAACCACAAACACAAACACAAACCCAGTAGCGTACGCAGGGGGGAGCAGGGGGAGCGGCCGCTCCCCCTCTGGCCATTTTTAGCAAAGTGGCGCCTTTTTAGAAACCTTTTTAACTCAAAGTTTTAAACATTGATATTTGTTAAAAAATTATCTTTGGTCGGCACATTTGAAACGTAAATCTCTATGAATATTGTTTTTTTCAATTACCAGTAAAAGGTGTGTGAGCAGTACAGTGATCTAAACCATACCTTCTCATTATGTTAAAAAATTATCTTTAAAGAACACAACAAATCCGTAGCTAATTAAAAAGTGCATAATCTGAAATGAAAGACCGATATTTTAGTTATATGTAGGCTATCATTCCGAAAGCTTTACTTTTATATTGAAAAGCTGGCTTTTATACCAACTCCGATTTAAAAAAACTTTCATTATGCTATAATAGTTTAGCATTTATAATGACAGTATATTTAATTCTGACTGTAGACAAAATATTTTTGTAAAAACGAATAGTGTTAAATTACTTCATTAGATTCAACAGTAATAATTTATTTGTTTTGATATTTATAATAAAATGTGTAGACATATACATATTTATATTACGATATTGATTATTTCACCTTTTCGCTAGTCTTAATAGATGTCCCAAGAATTATTATGTAATTTTCGTTACAAGAATTACGAAACAGATTATGCCGCGTTCATTGTTTTTGGTTTATATATATATATATATATATATATATATATATATATATATATATATATATATATATATATATATATATATATATATATATATATATATATATATATATATTGTTTAGAGTGATACCATATTTTTTTTATTCGTCGGCATACATTGTGTGTTTTTTTTTATTTCTTCAGAGTGCTAATTCAAATTTATTTTACATCACATCGAAGCAATAACATACAGCTAATATATATATATATATATATATATATATATATATATATATATATATATATATATATATATATATATATATATATATATATATATATATATATATATATATATATATACTTATATAGAAAATATTTCAAATTCGGCGCCTTTTTTTGCTTTTTCCGCTCCCCCTACAACGAAAACCTGGATACGCCTCTGCACAAACCCAAAGAAAAAAACACAAACGAAAAAGCAAACGAAAACAAACCAGATCCAAACGCAAAACCAAACACAAATAAAAACACAAACCCAAAGAAAAAAACAAACGAAAACGAAAAAAGCTTAATAATCGACTATAGTACCCCAACTAATTCATAGTCTTTTTGCACTCACTTAAACGAACGTAGTTGCCAAACCAAACCAAATGAACAATTATAATACTCCAAGCTTATTCGTAAAATACCTACAACATTTGCATTTGATCAATCCCCGCTAATTATGTAATTATTTTTTTCCCCAACACCAAAACAAAGTAATAAAAAGTAAATTCTTTTCCACTAATGCAATGTTTTATAAAGGGAAGTAATCGTGTTTTCCTAATTTATCAAAGGGAAGTAAGTGCTAAAGGACTAAATATAAATAATTTTCAGACATAATTAGAATTTTTGTTATTTTTTAAAAATTGTGTTTAATGAACATGCCGACAATTATTACTATCAGTTTGAAAAATGAAAATTATTTCCCAACACTTTCAATAGTATTTTTTAACTCATAAATTTAGACAAATGCGCACGATAATAGTCTAACACTTTAATCCATCGAAGTATGTCAACGATAAACATATGTTTTTTACATACAGAATTGAGCTTTATATATTAGATATCAAATGTGTAGATCTATTTTAACTTTTCAGCGATTTCTGATAACCGGAAGTGGAACTTTTTGTACTTTCTAAAGCCTATAACTTGAGTACTATTTCAGATAGATAAATGAAATTTTACATGTAAGTAAAAGATCTAATTCTCTACCTTCCATCAAATTTTGAGTAATTTCCGTTTACCAGAAGTAGTAATTTCCGATTTCTCAAAACACGCATGTGAATTTATAACGTACTAATAATACTCTGCACTATTATACACATTTTGTTCGGCGTTCACTTGGTGCGCAGTTCGTTTTTCTATGAGATTCTATTCTATTTTTAAAAGTTTAAGTAATTAAAAATGGATTCAATATATTGTCTATATCTCGAGTTGCCTTCCCCCGTTGTTATATAAGAATATTCGAGAAAGTTTAGGGGAGATCACTCCCGGTTTATTGACGAATTACTAGAAAGTAGTCAGACTATTTCAACCTTCTATTTTCTCTCTAAGAGTGGCGTCAAGGAAACTGGAATGACTTGGGCATCTTGAAACTGAAGGGTAAGCCTAACCCAACCAGCGTTTCTTCCAGGCATCTCTTCGATGGGGGGAGGGGGGGTGGGCAAAGAAAGTCTACCGCCCCTCCCCCCTAAACAAAATGGAATTTATGTAGAAAACATACTATTATCAATGTCGCCCCCCCCCCCCCCCCGCCCTCCTAAAATATCAAGTAACCCGTCCCCCGGAGAAAAAAGTCTGGAAGAAACACTGAACGCAACCCTAACTCCAACCCTAACCCCCAAATCTAACCCAACCCCAAGTCTAACCTCAATCCTAATCACAACCAAAAGCCCAAACCTAAATCTGACATCTTTGCAGAATTTCTCCGAACGAAATGAAATTTATATAATTTATATAGAAAATATATAATTTTAACAGTGTCCGCCCCCCCCCCCCCGAAGAAAGTCTATCGCCCCCCAAAAATTTCAAGTGCCCCCCCCCCCCCCCACCCACTGAAGAAAAAAGTCTGGAAGAAACACTGCATCTTTGTCGACTGTATTTCTTATTAAAATTTTCCTAATGATCAGTAACTTGCGAAAAAAACAACATTTCACTAAAACCACAGGAAAACCACCTAAACACAGTGGCGTAGCCAGGATCGTCTCAAGGGGGGGGTTCCAATTTTTACCCGGGGACAAACTTTCGATTTGCACCCCCCCCCCTCAAACTTTCGATTTGCACCCCCCCTCAAACTTTCGATTTGCACCCCCCCCCTCAAACTTTCGATTTGCACCCCCCCCTCAAACTTTCGATTTGCACCCCCCCCTCATACTTTTTATATATACCGAGGGGTCTATGGGGGGGGTTATGACCCCCCCTAACCCCCCCCTGCCTACGCCACTGCCTAAACAGCACACTCATATAAACCACACAAGTTCCACACAAACAACAACAGCAATCACGTGACCAATGTTTGCAGACAGCCGTTTCCTTACTGCCAAGGTCACGTGGAGTGTCATGGAGGATCACCTTGCCACGTTGGCCTACAGCGGGAAAAAATATTTGGTCTTCCTGGCAACCAGACTGTGCATGGAGTCTATCGCCAAAAATAAAGGTCAGTAGTTCACTGGGCTAGACAGGTTTTGAGCCAACCTATGACACCGTGTGACTAGACAGGTTTTGAGCCAACCTATGACACCGTGACCGTGTCTGACAACTAGATTGTGACACTGCGACGCCACTGCACGTGATTTAACTGTGTTATATTTATACATCTAGTATCACGTGATATAAATGTATGTTGTATATCTAGTATCGCACGATATAAATGGATGTTGTCATGTCTAGTATCGCTTGATATAAATGGATGTTATCATGTCTATTATAGCATAATATAAATGTATGTTGTCATGTCTATTATAGCATAATATAAATGTATGTTGTATGTATGTCTAGTATCACATGATATAAATGTGTGCCATATCTCAGTATCATGTTCTACATAAAAGCTGTAATGAAATTAAAATGTTGAACCAGCAATGTACACAAGTAGCCAGATGTACGGGGCTTTTGCTCGCATTTGTACACATCTTCTACAGTCAGGCTATGTGGAGGTGCGGGAAGGGATGCTACTCTCGATACAACTCTATCTCAGGACGCGTAAGTTCTCTTCAAATTGTGTACAACCAATGGCGTATAGCAGTTTTACTCGTTGAGAATATCAACACTATTGTGTAGGCCTATATATAGGCCTATATATATGTTAAGTGTATTTTGAGAGTTTTGAGAAAAATGAGTGCAAAGTTTTTAAATTGAAGCTGAAATACCAAAACAGCTGATGTATAGTATTCGAATTAAGCTACTTCGGTACTTTCTCCATTGCCCAAATTTACAGGGATGGTTAAGGAGAGGTAATCAAATAATATACCGGTCTTAACTCATTTAAAAAAAAATGTAACTTAAGTACTTTTTCCACTGAGCCCTTCTAATTATAAACAAAAGTTTAAAATTAAAAAAATGCGAAATAAGAATAAGACAAGAGTTTGTTTTGTTTATCTAGCAAAATTGCAACCCGCCTACGCATTGCTGTGGTCAGTGGCGTAGCGAGGTCGGGTGTCACCCGGTGCGGCATTTAATGGTGTCACCCCCCAGAAGCTTAGCGACCCCTCCCGGGGACAAACTTTCAAATTTTCGATTTGCCCCCCCCCCTCAAGTTTTTCTCTATATATTTTGCTATTTTTTTTTTGCCTTGGTGTCACCCCCCTAAATGGTGTCACCCGGTGCGGTCCACACCCCCGCCCCCCCCCCCCCCCCCCCGCTACGCCTCAGGCTGTGGTCTCAGAACCAAAATTGAAGCAATATTTTAAGATGATTTTTATCCATGCGTTACCAATCATGTATTTTTAGACGAATAGCCTCGTTTTTAAAACTGAGATCTTTAAATGCCAACAAAGCAGACACTAGGTTGTTTCTTTGACCAGAGCTGATGATGCTCACACGTCCAAAGGCGTGATGCATGAAAGCTTTCAGTGTACGTAGCCACCCTCCGTAATGTTGAGGGAGAACACAGCGACCGCCTGGGTGTCAGAGGCTTTGTGTGGTGCTCCTGTGAGCCACCGTTTACACAACATCAATGAAGGCCGTGTCAACCGTGTCCCTATTGTAGGGTGCTCTTTAAAACGAATGTAGGCGCCATAGTGCTAGCCAGTTGCCCCGGGGCGCTGCAGGTCACCCAACCACCGGACATGCCTGATTCGATTTAGACAACGATTATAGTAGCCCACCTTATCCTTACAGTATGGCCCTTCTTAAAATGAACGTAGGCGCTATATTATTCACATTTAAACCGGGGTGGGGGGGGGGGATTACACCCAGACGGGGAGCAGGAAGGACGCGCCTTATTATAATGGCCCGTCGCATCCATCGTCTAACATAACTCTTTATAACGAACGTAGGAATAATAGTGCCCATGCAGGCACCGGCGCGCCAAATCACACACTTTTAGGGCGCCGCAACTCTAATGCATCTAAACATCACTGAATGTTTATCTAATGCATCTAAACATCACTGAATGTTTATCTAATGCGTCTATACATCATTGAATGTTTATCTATTACATCTAAACATCACTGAATGATTATCTAATGCATCTCCTAAACAAACTTGTTATTTCAGTCAAAGTTTTTCACTCGTGTTTCTCCCACAAATGTAGTGAGTACGCCTCGGCTGGCCTCTTCCCTATCCTGCTGGACATGCTGACCAGCTGCCCACCCCACACACAGGCTGTGGTGCTCAACATTCTTGTACTCATGGGCATGCATGGTAAACCACGTGACCGGCCCTTCACTCACACAGACCCGTCTTCACTCACTCGCATCCGTCTTCACTCACACAGACCCGTCTTCACTCACACAGACCCGTCTTCACTCACACAGACCCGTCTTCACTCACACAGACCCGTCTTCACTCACACAGACCCGTCTTCACTCACTCGCATCCGTCTTCACTCACACAGACCCGTCTTCACTCACACAGACCCGTCTTCACTCACACAGACCCGTCTTCACTCACACAGACCCGTCTTCACTCACACAGACCCGTCTTCACTCACTCGCATCCGTCTTCACTCACACAGACCCGTCTTCACTCACACAGACCCGTCTTCACTCACACAGACCCGTCTTCACTCACACAGACCCGTCTTCACTCACTCGCATCCGTCTTCACTCACACAGACCCGTCTTCACTCACACAGACCCGTCTTCACTCACACAGACCCGTCTTCACTCACTCGCATCCGTCTTCACTCACACAGACCCGTCTTCACTCACACAGACCTGTCTTCACTCACACAGACCCGTCTTCACTCACACAGACCCGTCTTCACTCACACAGACCCGTCTTCACTCACACAGACCCGTCTTCACTCACTCGCATCCGTCTTCACTCACACAGACCCGTCTTCACTCACACAGACCCGTCTTCACTCACACAGACCCGTCTTCACTCACACAGACCCGTCTTCACTCACACAGACCCGTCTTCACTCACTCGCATCCGTCTTCACTCACACAGACCCGTCTTCACTCACACAGACCCGTCTTCACTCACACAGACCCGTCTTCACTCACACAGACCCGTCTTCACTCACTCGCATCCGTCTTCACTCACACAGACCCGTCTTCACTCACACAGACCCGTCTTCACTCACACAGACCCGTCTTCACTCACTCGCATCCGTCTTCACTCACACAGACCCGTCTTCACTCACACAGACCTGTCTTCACTCACACAGACCCGTCTTCACTCACACAGACCCGTCTTCACTCACACAGACCCGTCTTCACTCACATCCGTATCCACTCCTCTTATCCAGTGTTTCTTTCAGACTTTTCTCTCCGGAGGAGGGCACTTGAATTTATTTATTTGGGGGGGGGGATGACACTGTTAAAAGTATATATTTTCTCTATAAATTCCATTTGATTGGATGCCTGGACTCTGCTCTCATCCCCAGCCCCTTACCTGGACCTGATTGCTAATGTGGGTTCATTGAGTACATTTGTCATGATGGCGGACACTAGCCACGAGTTGTTGCAAAGGCGGGTCCACTCATGTCTGGAAATTCTCTCAAAGCATGGTAAGTCTTTTGGTTTTACTTGTATTACAGCATTACTAGAATTGTATGTGCGACCGACGCTTTTCTTTAAGTATAATAGAGTGTTGTATTACTGAAAGTTTAAAGTAAGTCATTTTATTAGTTATTTTTAGTACATATAAAATATCTTGTTATTGTAATGTTTCTTAGAAATATATTGATATAAAATAATTTATTATTCTAACTTTTATTAGAAACTTGCCAGGTTGTGTACCAGCAGAAAAAACTTATCTGTATAGGAGCGTGAGTTGTGTATTTATTAAGCATCATATACCCAGCGCTGCCCGCAGTTAGGAATATATTAAATTTCCAATTAAATTTCTAGATGCAAATATTGACGTTTGAGAATATATACCATAAACATATGTCTAAACCTAGCCTTAACCACAACCAACCATAAACATATGTCTAAACCTAGCCTTAACCACAACCAACCACAAACATAAACCAACCCTCACTACAACCTCAATCATAAACGTAAACCCGCTCCCCTCCCCGTACTTCTATGTCTAAAAACAACACAAATACAAAAAAAAACCACACATAAACCCAAACCCTCACCTCAACCCCTC